>NC_091375.1:2457199-2524699 GCF_038502225.1 Cherax quadricarinatus
GTGAGGTGCTGGCCAGACCCCTTATATAGCTTCCTTGGATGCTTTACTTTCATAGTTCCTTGATAATGTGAGTAGTCACGAAAGCGCTTGGAATTTCTCTATTCTTTCAGAGTGGTTGTTTTGCATATATATATATATATATATATATATATATATATATATATATATATATATATATATATATATATATATATATATATATATATATATATATATATATATATATATATATATATATATATATATATATATATATATGTCACAATTCACGAACAAGTGATAATTGAGCTTTGTTAAGCCGGAACGGCTTGACAAAGTTCCTGGAGAGCGAAACGTTGCCACAATAAATTATCACATTAGTTGCACTTGTTCTTTTACCTAACATATTGTTAGTAATTCTACCAACACTGATATGAGTTGGAAAAGACAAATTTAAAAGTTAGCGATCTTATGCAATTTCAAGTTAAAATTTATCAAATACCAACTTAAAATTAATTCAATTTCAAGCGGATATCTCCTAATGAATTAATTTTATTGACATTAACTTTAAACATTATTAACATCATGGAGTCTAGAGACAATCATCAAATGTATTTTCTCAAGAGCAAAATAAAAAAACTTCCCACTGTTTCTCCAAGCTGATACAGCTGTAAGCTGTTGATTACCATTATTATATTTATGGGGAAGCAATAAATCCATAAGGGTCATTGGCTTAAGCCGGTGGGAGAATTGGACCTGCCTCGCATGGGCCAGTAGGTCTGCTGCAGTGTTCCTTCTTTCTTATATAGTGTTTTGGGAGGCATTTAGTTTCGATCGAAGAAAGGGAAGGCAAGTCCATGTTGACTGATGTGTCTGTGTGACTAACAGACATCTCTCTTGCTTAAGTAAATGTTTGTGTTAAGTCATCAATATAAACATGGGTTTCTGGGACGAAATGAAGTTCACTGAAGTAGACACATCAGAACAAAGGTCCAAGCACATTTCTGTGTGATGTACTGGCAACGACTGAGTGACCTGAAGACTGTTCCACTCAGAACTACTCTAACAGTAGCGACTACCTCAAAGATAGTCGTTATTCTTACTAAGAAGGTATATACCAGAGTCACAGACTCCTAGTGGTGACTATTTTTAAGATAGTCTTACTAAGAAGGTATACAGCAGACCTAGACTCCTAGTAACGACTATCTTAAAGACAGTTAATAGTCTTACTAAGAAGGTATAGAGCAGAGCCAGAGACTGCTAGTGCTTGCAGTCGTCCAGCGACTGGTGACATACTAGATGGACAACACCAGCAATGTCCAGTGTTACTACACAGTTGATCTTGCAGTCGTCCAGTGACTGGTGACATACTAGATGGACAACACCAGCAATGTCCAGTGTTACTACACAGTTGATCTTACAGTCGTCCAGTGACTGGTGACATACTAGGTAGACAACACCAGCAATGTCCAGTGTTACTACACAGTTGATCTTACAGTCGTCCAGTGACTGGTGACATACTAGGTAGACAACACCACCAATGTCCAGTGCTACTACACAGTTGATCTTGTAGTCGTCCAGTGACTGGTGACATACTAGGTGGACAACACCACCAATGTCCAGTGTTACTACACAGTTGATCTTGCAGTCGTCCAGTGACTGGTGACATACTAGGTGGACAACACCAGCAATGTCCAGTGCTACTACACAGTTGATCTTGCAGTCGTCCAGTGACTGGTGACATACTAGGTGGACAACACCACCAATGTCCAGTGCTACTACACAGTTGATCTTGCAGTCGTCCAGTGACTGGTGACACATAGTGGACAACTTCAACAACAGATCAACGAAGGAGTGACCATTCTGGAAGCCTTATTGACCATCACAAAGAGACCACAGATAGTCCAAAAATGACGATATTTGTCTTGAGATTAATGTCTCAAGAATTATGCCAGTGACTGACAGCCGTCACACTGGTTGGCTCCTCTAACTCTCTCTCTCTCTCTCTCTCTCTCTCTTACCTTCCAATTTATGAACTTAAATATGGGTAGTAGACGCCGTAGAGTTTTGCCTTAACAGTTATTACCTGAAGTAATCTTTTGCCTGTACTTTACCCGTAGACAGTTCCGTGAGTTATAGTCCCCGCGGCCTGCACCCAAACCAGGCTTCCCTGTTAATGGACTGATCAATGAGGCTGTTGGTGCTAGCAGCGGGCAGAATGGATGTAGGCGAGGGCAGAGTGAGGAACACATTGTTTTGGGGGCAACGTTACGCTTCGTGTAGAGCTTTACGATGAAGCTCTACACAGAGTGAAACATGACTTGATAAAGCTCTACAAAGAGTGAAACATGACTTGATAAAGCTCTACAAAGAGTGAAACATGACTTGATAAAGCTCTACAAAGAGTGAAACATGACTTAATAAAGCTCTACATGTCAAACATTGAAACACAACATCATGTCAAACATTGAAACACAACATCATGTCAAACATTGAAATACATCGTGTCAAACATTGAAACACAACATCATGTCAGACATTGAAACACAACATCATGTCAAACATTGAAACACAACATCATGTCAAACATTGAAACACAACATCATGTCAAACATTGAAACACAACATCATGTCAAACATTGAAACACAACATCATGTCAAACATTGAAACACAACATCATGTCAAACATTGAAACACAACATCATGTCAAACATTGAAACACAACATCATGTCAGACACTGAAACAAACATCATGTCAAACATTGAAACACAACATCATGTCAGACACTGAAACACAACATCATGTCAGACACTGAAACACAACATCATGTCAAACATTGAAACACAACATCATGTCAAACATTGAAACACAACATCATGTCAGACACTGAAACACAACATCATGTCAGACACTGAAACACAACATCATGTCAAACATTGAAACACAACATCATGTCAAACATTGAAACACAACATCATGTCAAACATTGAAACACAACATCATGTCAAACATTGAAACACAACATCATGTCAAACATTGAAACACAACATCATGTCAAACATTGAAACACAACATCATGTCAAACATTGAAACACAACATCATGTCAAACATTGAAACACAACATCATGTCAAACATTGAAACACAACATCATGTCAAACATTGAAACACAACATCATGTCAAACATTGAAACACAACATCATGTCAAACATTGAAACACAACATCATGTCAAACATTGAAACACAACATCATGTCAAACATTGAAACACAACATCATGTCAAACATTGAAACACAACATCATGTCAAACATTGAAACACAACATCATGTCAAACATTGAAACACAACATCATGTCAAACATTGAAATACAACATCATGTCAAACATTGAAATACATCATGTCAAACATTGAAACACAACATCATGTCAAACATTGAAATACATCATGTCAAACATTGAAACACAACATCATGTCAAACATTGAAACACAACATCATGTCAAACATTGAAATACATCATGTCAAACATTGAAACACAACATCATGTCAAACATTGAAACACAACATCATGTCAAACACTGAAACACAACATCACGTCAAACATTGAAATACAACATCATGTCAAACACTGAAGCACAACATCATGTCAAACACTGAAACACAACATCACGTCAAACATTGAAACACAACATCATGTCAAACACTGAAGCACAACATCATGTCAAACACTGAAACACAACATCATGTCAGACACTGAAACACAACATCATGTCAGACACTGAAACACAACATCATGTCAAACACTGAAACACAACATCATGTCAAACATTGAAACACAACATCATGTCAAACATTGAAACACAACATCATGTCAAACATTGAAACACAACATCATGTCAAACATTGAAACACAACATCATGTCAAACACTGAAACACAACATCATGTCAAACATTGAAACACAACATCATGTCAAACACTGAAACACAACATAAGAACATAAGAACGAAGGAACACTGCAGAAGGCCTACTGGCCCATGCGAGGCAGGTCCAAGTCTCCTACCGGCTTAAGCCAATGCACCCAACCCAGTCAGGTCAGGTCACATTGACTTAAGGGAGGAACACGGCAACCGACCTGGTAGCACAAGCTATCAGGTCCAACTCACACCCACCCACATCCACTCATGTATTTATCCAACCTATTTTTAAAGCTACACAACGTTCTGGCCTCTATAACGGTATTTGGGAGTTTGTTCCACTCATCCACAACTCTATTACCAAACCAGTACTTTCCTATATCCTTCCTGAATCTGAATTTTTCCAACTTAAAACCATTGCTGCGAGTCCTGTGTAGGCTAGATATTTTCAGCACACTATTTACATCCCCTTTATTTATTCCTGTCTTCCATTTATACACCTCAATCATATCCCCCCTAATTCTACGTCTTTCTAGAGAGTGCAGATTCAGGGCCCTTAGTCTATCCTCATAGGGAAGGTTTCTGATACATGGGATCAACTTTGTCATCCTCCTTTGTACATTTTCCAGAGAATTTATATCCATCCTGTAATACGGTGACCAAAACTGTGCAGCATAATCTAAATGAGGCCTAACCAAGGATGTATAGAGTTGAAGAACAACCTGAGGACTCCTATTATTTATGCTTCTTGATATGAAGCCAAGGATTCTATTAGCTTTATTGCGAACACTTATGCACTGTTGTCTTGGTTTCAGATTACTGCTAACCAGAACTCCTAAATCTTTTTCGCAATCCGTAATATTAAGATCTACATTATTTAGTTTATATGTGGCATGGTTATTGTCCTGTCCAACATTTAGAACTTTGCATTTGTCTATATTAAACTGCATCTGCCACTTCTCCGACCACTGCATCAGTCTATTCAAATCTTCCTGGAGTGCTCGAATGTCCTCGTCAGAATGAATTCGACGGCCTATTTTGATGTCATCGGCAAACTTGCCGATGTCGCTCTTTATGCCCTCATCATGTCAAACACTGAAACACAACATCGTGTCAAACATTGAAACACAACATCGTGTCAAACATTGAAACACAACATCGTGTCAAACATTGAAACACAACATCATGTCAAACATTGAAACACAACATCGTGTCAAACATTGAAACACAACATCGTGTCAAACACTGAAACACAACATCGTGTCAAACACTGAAACACAACATCGTGTCAAACATTGAAACACAACATCATGTCAAACATTGAAACACAACATCATGTCAAACATTGAAACACATCATGTCAAACACTGAAACACAACATCATGTCAAACACTGAAACACAACATCATGTCAAACACTGAAACACAACATCATGTCAAACATTGAAACACAACATCATGTCAAACATTGAAACACAACATCATGTCAAACATTGAAACACAACATCATGTCAAACACTGAAACACAACATCATGTCAAACACTGAAACACAACATCATGTCAAACACTGAAACACAACATCATGTCAAACATTGAAACACAACATCATGTCAGACATTGAAACACAACATCATGTCAAACACTGAAACACAACATCATGTCAAACATTGAAACACAACATCATGTCAGACATTGAAACACAACATCATGTCAAACACTGAAACACAACATCATGTCAGACACTGAAACACATCACGTCAGGCACTGAAACACAACATCATGTCAGACATTGAAACACAACATCACGTCAGACATTGAAACACAACATCATGTCAAACACTGAAGCACATCATGTCAAACAATGAAACACAACATCATGTCAAACAATGAAACACAACATCATGTCAAACACTGAAACACAACATCATGTCAAACATTGAAACACAACATCATGTCAGACATTGAAACACAACATCATGTCAAACACTGAAACACAACATCATGTCAAACATTGAAACACAACATCATGTCAGACATTGAAACACAACATCATGTCAAACACTGAAACACAACATCATGTCAAACAATGAAACACAACATCATGTCAAACATTGAAACACAACATCATGTCAAACATTGAAACACATCATGTCAAACACTGAAACACAACATCATGTCAAACACTGAAACACAACATCATGTCAAACACTGAAACACAACATCATGTCAAACATTGAAACACAACATCATGTCAAACATTGAAACACAACATCATGTCAAACATTGAAACACAACATCATGTCAAACACTGAAACACAACATCATGTCAAACACTGAAACACAACATCATGTCAAACACTGAAACACAACATCATGTCAAACACTGAAACACAACATCATGTCAAACACTGAAACACAACATCATGTCAAACATTGAAACACAACATCATGTCAAACATTGAAACACAACATCATGTCAAACACTGAAACACAACATCATGTCAGACACTGAAACACATCATGTCAGACACTGAAACACAACATCATGTCAGACACTGAAACACAACATCATGTCAGACACTGAAACACAACATCATGTCAGACACTGAAACACAACATCCGCAAGATGTTTCTACCTACAAACTGGAGCAGACACTTGTACAACACCTGCGTATCTTTATATGAAGACGTTTCGCCAACTAAATAACAAAAAAGGCACAATACCGTGACTGGAACGATACATAAATAACCAACACATAAAAGAGAGAAGCTTACGACGACGTTTCGGTCCGACTTGGACCACTGACAAAGTCACACTATGTGACTTTGTCAATGGTCCAAGTCGGACCGAAACGTCGTCGTAAGCTTCTCTCTTTTATGTGCGGGTTATTTGTGTTTCGCCAACTAATAAACATCATCACTACAATACAGAGGTTATTGGAAGTTTCAGAAACTGGAGACAGTGGAAGATGAGGTTATCAGTCTCTTAGTCTTGCAGAACTACTGATAGAAGACAGTGGAAGATGAGGTTATCAGTCCCACAACCTGGAAGCAGGTGTCCAGTATCTTAGCTTGACTTGTGTGTGAGGCTGATAGAAGTGTGTCCATGTTACGAGGTACCTATCAAGTTTTTCCTGACAAACAAAACTCCAACAGCAGCAGCAACAACAGCAGCAGCAACAACAGCAGCAGCAACAACAGCAGCAGCAACAAAAGCAGCAGCAGCAGCAGCAGCAGCAGCAGCAGCAGCAGCAGCAGCAGCAGCAGCAGCAGCAGCAGCAGCAGCAGCAGCAGCAGCAGCAGCAAGCAGCAGCAGCAGAGGCAGCTGCAGCAGTAGCAGCAGCAACAGCAGCAGAGGCAGCAGCAGGAGCAGCCTCCCCTCAGCCTTCATGCCTAACAACCATTACCCTGTGATTCCCCTCACTGTAACAACCTCCCCTAACGACAGACTGGTTGCATCTGCGCCTCGCTCTGATGGTAATGTCCCACGCTGAGCACTTTTATGGTGAACCTGGCATAAAGCGAGAGAGAGAGAGAGAGAGAGAGAGAGAGAGAGAGAGAGAGAGAGAGAGAGAGAGAGAGAGAGAGAGAGAGAGAGAGACAGACAGACAGACAGAGAGAGAGACAGACAGACAGGGAGAGAGAGACAGACAGAGGGAGGGGAGAGAGAGAGAGAGAGAGAGAGAGAGAGAGAGAGAGAGAGAGAGAGAGAGAGAGAGCGAGAGAGAGAGAGAGCGAGAGAGAGAGATAGACAGAGGGAGGAGAGAGACAGAGAGAGAGAGAGAGAGAGCAGAGAGAGAGGAGGAGAGACAGACAGACAGAAAGAGAGAGAGAGAGAGAGAGAGAGAGACAGACAGAGAGAGAGAGAGACAGAGAGAGAGACAGAGACAGAGACACAGTGAGAGAGAGAGAGAGATAGAATAATTTATTCCCAGGATGACTCGGGTCTGGAACATGTTCGTCCAGCATAATGACATCAACGAAATAAAGTCAGTTGACCAAATGAACTTGCTGGCCCACAGATGGCTCCAACTTCACCCTGTTACATATTTGTAGGTCTCATAATAATAAAAAGGCTTTAAAATGAGCTGATGTAGGCAACAGCTCTTAGTTTGTAAATAACGTTAGAAACTTTAACCTAACCTTGTAAAACCCTGTATTTACCTGGAGTTTACCTGGAGAGAGTTCCGGGGGTCAACGCCCCTGCGGCCAGGCCTGTGACCAGGCCTCCTGGTGGAGCAGAGCCTGATCAACCAGGCTGTTACTGCTGGCTGCACGCAAACCAACGTACGAGCCACAGCCCGGCTGATCAGGAACTGCCTTTAGGTGCTTGTCCAGTGCCAGCTTGAAGACTGCCAGGGGTCTGTTGGTAATCCCCCTTATGTGTGCTGGGAGGCAGTTGAACAGTCTCGGTCCCCTGACACTTATTGTATGGTCTCTTAACGTGCTAGTGACACCCCTGCTTTTCATTGGGGGGATGGTGCATCGTCTGCCAAGTCTTTTGCTTTCGTAGTGAGTGATTTTCGTGTGCAAGTTCGGTACTAGTCCCTCTAGGATTTTCCAGGTGTATATAATCATGTATCTCTCCCTCCTGCGTTCCAGGGAATACAGGTTTAGAAACCTCAAGCGCTCCCAGTAATTGAGGTGTTTTATCTCCGTTATGCGCGCCGTGAAAGTTCTCTGTACATTTTCTAGGTCGGCAATTTCACCTGCCTTGAAAGGTGCTGTTAGAGTGCAGCAATATTCCAGCCTAGATAGAACAAGTGACCTGAAGAGTGTCATCATGGGCTTGGCCTCCCTAGTTTTGAAGGTTCTCATTATCCATCCTGTCATTTTTCTAGCAGATGCGATTGATACAATGTTATGGTCCTTGAAGGTGAGATCCTCCGACATAATCACTCCCAGGTCTTTGACGTTGGTGTTTCGCTCTATTTTGTGGCCAGAATTTGTTTTGTACTCTGATGAAGATTTAATTTCCTCATGTTTACCATATCTGAGTAATTGAAATTTCTCATCGTTGAACTTCATATTGTTTTCTGCAGCCCACTGAAAGATTTGGTTGATGTCCGCCTGGAGCCTTGCAGTGTCTGCAATGGAAGACACTGTCATGCAGATTCGGGTGTCATCTGCAAAGGAAGACACGGTGCTGTGGCTGACATCCTTGTCTATGTCGGATATGAGGATGAGGAACAAGATGGGAGCTAGTACTGTGCCTTGTGGAACAGAGCTTTTCACCGTAGCTGCCTCGGACTTTACTCTGTTGACGACTACTCTCTGTGTTCTGTTAGTGAGGAAATTATAGATCCATCGACCAACTTTTCCTGTTATTCCTTTAGCGCGCATTTTGTGCGCTATTACGCCATGGTCACACTTGTCGAAGGCTTTTGCAAAGTCTGTATATATTACATCTGCATTCTTTTTGTCTTCTAGTGCATTTAGGACCTTGTCGTAGTGATCCAGTAGTTGAGACAGACAGGAGCGACCTGTTCTAAACCCATGTTGCCCTGGGTTGTGTAACTGATGGGTTTCTAGATGGGTGGTGATCTTGCTTCTTAGGACCCTTTCAAAGATTTTTATGATATGGGATGTTAGTGCTATTGGTCTGTAGTTCTTTGCTGTTGCTTTACTGCCCCCTTTGTGGAGTGGGGCTATGTCTGTTGTTTTTAGTAACTGTGGGACGACCCCCGTGTCCATGCTCCCTCTCCATAGGATGGAAAAGGCTCGTGATAGGGGCTTCTTGCAGTTCTTGATGAACACAGAGTTCCATGAGTCTGGCCCTGGGGCAGAGTGCATGGGCATGTCATTTATCGCCTGTTCGAAGTCATTTGGCGTCAGGATAACATCGGATAGGCTTGTGTTAATCAAATTCTGTGGCTCTCTCATAAAAAATTCATTTTGATCTTCGACTCTCAGTCTGGTTAGCGGCTTGCTAAAAACTGAGTCATATTGGGACTTGAGTAGCTCACTCATTTCCTTGCTGTCATCTGTGTAGGACCCATCTTGTTTAAGTAGGGGCCCAATACTGGACGTTGTTCTCGATTTTGATTTGGCATAGGAGAAGAAATACTTTGGGTTTCTTTCGATTTCATTTATGGCTTTTAGTTCTTCCCGCGATTCCTGACTCCTAAAGGATTCTTTTAGCTTAAGTTCGATGCTTGCTATTTCTCTGACCAGTGTCTCCCTGCGCATTTCTGATATATTGACCTCTTTTAGCCGCTCTGTTATTCTTTTCCGTCGCCTGTAAAGGGAGCGCCTGTCTCTTTCTATTTTACATCTACTCCTCCTTTTTCTTAGAGGAATAAGCCTTGTGCATACATCGAGTGCCACCGAGTTAATCTGTTCTAGGCATAAGTTTGGGTCTGTGTTGCTTAGTATATCTTCCCAGCTTATATCGGTTAGGACTTGGTTTACTTGGTCCCACTTTATGTTTTTGTTACTGAAGTTGAATTTGGTGAATGCTCCCTCGTGACTAATCTCATTTTGTCGGTCTGGGGCTCCACGCATACATGTCTGAACCTCAATTATGTTGTGATCTGAGTATATTGTTTTTGATATGGTGACATTTCTTATCAGATCATCATTGTTAGTGAAGATGAGGTCTAGTGTATTCTCCAGTCTAGTAGGCTCTATTATTTGCTGGTTTAAATTTAATTTTGTGCAGAGATTTAAAAGCTCGTGTGAGTGTGAGTTTTCATCAGAGCTGCCTCCTGGTGTTATTACTGCAACAATATTATTTGCTATATTCCATTTTAGGTGCCTTAAGTTGAAATCCCCCAGGAGCAAGATGTTGGGTGCAGGAGCTGGAAGATTTTCCAGACAGTGGTCAATTTTTAACAGTTGTTCCTGGAATTGCCGGGATGTTGCATCCGGAGGCTTGTAGACTACCACAATGACTAGGTTTTGGTTCTCGATCTTTACTGCTAAAACTTCCACTACATCATTTGAAGCATTAAGCAGTTCTGTGCAAACAAGTGACTCTGCAATGTACAGGCCAACCCCCCCCCCTTTTGCCTGTTCACTCTGTCACATCTGTATAGGTTGTAAACTGGGATCCATATTTCGTTGTCCAAGTGATCCTTTATGTGGGTCTCAGTGAAAGCCGCGAACATTGCCTTTGCCTCTGCAAAGCAGTCCACGGATGAAAGGTATTTTGTTGTTTGTTGCTGGCTTTAGACCCTGTATATTTGCAAAGAAGAATGTTATCGGACTGGTGGTATTGTTGGTACTGGGGGGGGATTTTTTTTCCGGCATTATTATCTGTATCTGTTGGTTTGTAGTGGAGGCCATAGACTGTGGTTCCACTCCAGGAATGACTGGATTTGGTGTACGATTTCTGCCATTTCCTGCCAGTTTTTTTTCCTTCCTGGCACTAAAAAACCTCTCCCTCTAGAGTGGCTGTGGCTACCCAGGTTTTCCCATGACCTGGATGTTTTGTATCTTTTTGTCCCCTTTAGATGGTGTGCCTGGCAATTTAAGTTATAGCACAGTCTTTCCTGTAATGAAGAGGTACACATTTCAGGGTGAAAAAGCTTACAGGAAGGGAGTTTGCATTTTCCTGTTGTCATATGGGCACGGCATTTTCTAGGGTGGTCATAGTTGCACGTCCCGTCTGTTTTTCCAGATTTCCCATGTCTGCAGATACCAAGTGCATAGTATGTGCACAGGCTTGGTTTCCGTTTGCCTTGGGTTTCTGTGACTGTATTCCCTGTTGGTGCATGTTTCCCTGTCTTATTCCTATCCTCCCTAGCACCAACAATGGAGCTCCCACCAGTTGTTTTTGGTAGAGACAGACAGATAGAGACAGAGAGAGAGAGAGAGAGAGAGAGAGAGAGAGAGAGAGAGAGAGAGAGAGAGAGAGAGAGAGAGAGAGAGAGAGAGAGAGAGAGAGAAAGTATAACACATTAATCTCTTACATTAGTGGTATACAATATGGACAGGTTGATAAATCAAACACATGTGCAACACCTGGGTGTCCAGTCAAGACACCCAGGTGTTGCGTGTGTTGTATTCATCACCCTGGCAGGTGTTTACACATCAATACAGCAGTTGATCAGCTCTAACCAAGATAGAAATCAATGTCATGCAGGCCTATAAAAATAACTCAGATGGTGTGTGACCCCTACGGGCTTAGCGCTCTCCGTTCAATACAGAAGTAAAGAGAACACAGTCAATATAATCGTGACTGTTTACACTGGCAAATATAAAGAACAATAACATATTTAGGGAGAATTATATTCATAAAATACAACATGTAAAGAATGACCCAAACATTATTTGTTATTATTATTTTATACTATTATTAGTAGCATTGTTATTTGTATTATTACTATCATTATTATTACTGTTATATTATAATTATTATAACTGATGCAGCTCAAGTAGTGTAGGCTTGATACTACGTACAGCAGCGGCTAGCTAGATGGTGTTGGTGTTGGTGTTGTTGTTGTTGTTGTTGATGGTGGTGGTTGTGGTGTTGGTGTTGGTGTTGTTGTTGGTGTTGGTGTTGTTGTTGTTGATGGTGGTGGTTGTGGTGTTGGTGTTGATGTTGTTGTTGTTGGTGGTGGTGTTGGTGTTGTTGTTGTTGTTTTTGGTGGTGGTGGTGGTGTTGTTGTTGGTGGTGTGTTGTTATTTGTTGTTGTTGTTGTTGTTGTTGTTATTTGTTGTTGTTGTTGATGTGTGGTTGTTGTGTTGGTGTTGGTGTTGCGTTGTTGTTGGTTGTTGTTGTGTTGATGGTGTGGTTGTGGTGTTGTGTTGTGCTGTTGTTGTTGGTGTTGGTGTTGATTGTTGTGGTGGTGGTTGTGGTGTTGTGTTGATGTTGTTGTTGTTGTTGTTATTGTTGTTGTTTTTGTTGGATTTGGTGGTTGGTGTGTTTGGTATTGTTGTTGTTGTTGGTGTTATTGTTGTTGTTGATGGTGGTGGTTGTGGTATTGGTGTTGATGTTGTTGTTGTTAGTGTGGTGTGTTGTTGGTTGTTGGTTGTTGTTGTTGTTGTTGGTGGTATGGTTGGTTGTTGTTATTATTTGGGTTGTTGTTGTTGTTGATGGTGGTGGTTGTGGTGTTGGTGTTGGTGGTGTTGTTGTTGGTGGTGGTGTTGGTGTTGTTGTTGTTGTTGTTGTTGTTGGGGTTGTTGTTGTTGTTGTTGTTGATGGTGGTGGTTGTGGTGTTGGTGTTGGTGTTGTTGTTGTTGTTGGTGTGGTGTTGGTGTTGTTGCTGTTGGTGGTGTTAGTGGTGGTGTTGGTGGTAGTGATTTTGGTGATGGTGGTGGTGTAGGTGTTGGTGGTGGTGGTGGTAGTGTTGTTGTCAGCAAGGCTGGAGGAGTGAGTGTCAACACTAACAATGGTGCTCTCACATCACTCTCCAGCACGCCAGATACTTAGAAACACTCTTATATTAAGAATAAACAGAGGGATGGACGGAGACTCGCACTGAGGTCCCTGTATACAAGAGGGATTGTTTGTAGGTAAGCTAATGTGTGTGCATGGTTGTTAATGTCAAGCAATGTGAATAACAAACTGACAGGATGCAAATTGTACATAGTTTCCTTACAAGCCAAGACTTTTGAAACCCCCTGTAAATGAGTCCAGAATTTTGAAACACCCTGTACATGGTTCCAGACTTTTGAAACACCCTGTACATGGTTCCAGACTTTTGGAATACCCTGTACATGGTTCCAGACTTTTCAAACACCTTGTACATGGCTCCAGACTTCTAAGACGCCCTCTGCATGGCTCCAGACTTCTAAGACACCCTCTGCATGGCTCCAGACTTCTAAGACGCCCTCTGCATGGCTCCAGACTTCTAAGACACCCTCTGCATGGCTCCAGGCTTCTAAGACACCCTCTGCATGGCTCCAGACTTCTAAGACACCCTCTGCATGGCTCCAGACTTCTAAGACACCCTCTGCATGGCTCCAGACTTCTAAGACACCCTCTGCATGGCTCCAGACTTCTAAGACACCCTCTGCATGGCTCCAGACTTCTAAGACGCCCTCTGCATGGCTCCAGACTTCTAAGACACCCTCTGCATGGCTCCAGACTTCTAAGACGCCCTCTGCATGGCTCCAGACTTCTAAGACACCCTCTGCATGGCTCCAGGCTTCTAAGACACCCTCTGCATGGCTCCAGACTTCTAAGGCACCCTCTGCATGGCTCCAGACTTCTAAGACACCCTCTGCATGGCTCCAGACTTCTAAGACACCCTCTGCATGGCTCCAGACTTCTAAGACACCCTCTGCATGGCTCCAGACTTCTAAGACACCCTCTGCATGGCTCCAGGCTTCTAAGACACCCTCTGCATGGCTCCAGACTTCTAAGACACCCTCTGCATGGCTCCAGACTTCTAAGACACCCTCTGCATGGCTCCAGACTTCTAAGACACCCTCTGCATGGCTCCAGACTTCTAAGACACCCTCTGCATGGCTCCAGACTTCTAAGAATTTCCTTAAGCTTCCACTTGTCTTACTTAAAAATCAAATCAATCTTGTCCTCTGCCATAATTTGTCTTATATTCTCACCAGTTTTAAGACTTACAAAATTTTCTTTATACTCTAAATAGTTTTATAACAGGTTATATTTAAACCAGTTTTATAATTGGTTATAATTTAACGAGTTATATACGTAGTTATAAGTTTATGGAATGAAGTTAGTGAGTGGGGAATAACTGGAAAGATCGTCAGAGTATAGCGGTACCAACACTCTTGTACAAGTGTGCGTCATGGTATTATATTATGAATGGTATATATTACCCACATATTGATGAATAAGACACATGTGCAGCCTGGGTAGCTTTACTGCGGAATATAGTGGAATATAGGTAATTATAACACTGGAGGCAGTAGAAGTGATGGAGAGGTGTTTTGATGTGGTCAGTCCCTTAGTCTTGATAGGTGGTGGTCAGTGCCTCCTCAGCCTTGACAGGTGGTGGTCAGTCCCTTAACCTTGATAAAAGGTGGTCAGTCCCTTAACCCTGATAGAAGGTGGTCAATGCCTCAGCCTTGATAGAAGGTGGTCAGTCCCTTAGCCTTGATAGAAGGTGGTCAGTGCCCCAGCCTTCATAGAAGGTGGTCAGTCCCTTAGCCTTGAAAGAAGGTGGTCAGTGCCTCAGCCTTCATAGAAGGTGGTCAGTCCCTTAGCCTTGAAAGAAGGTGGTCAGTGCCTCAGCCTTGATAGAAGGTGGTCAGTCCCTTAGCCTTGATAGAAGGTGGTCAGTGCCTCAGCCTTGATAGAAGGTGGTCAGTCCCTTAGCCTTGATAGAAGGTGGTCAGTGCCTCAGCCTTCATAGAAGGTGGTCAGTCCCTTAGCCTTGATAGAAGGTGGTCAGTGCCTCAGCCTTGATAGAAGGTGGTCAGTCCCTTAACCCTGATAGAAGGTGGTCAATGCCTCAGCCTTGATAGAAGGTGGTCAGTCCCTTAGCCTTGATAGAAGGTGGTCAGTGCCCCAGCCTTCATAGAAGGTGGTCAGTCCCTTAGCCTTGATAGAAGGTGGTCAGTGCCCCAGCCTTCATAGAAGGTGGTCAGTCCCTTAGCCTTGATAGAAGGTGGTCAGTGCCCCAGCCTTCATAGAAGGTGGTCAGTCCCTTAGCCTTGAAAGAAGGTGGTCAGTGCCTCAGCCTTCATAGAAGGTGGTCAGTCCCTTAGCCTTGAAAGAAGGTGGTCAGTGCCTCAGCCTTCATAGAAGGTGGTCAGTCCCTTTGCCTTGATAGAAGGTGGTCAGTGCCTCAGCCTTGATAGAAGGTGGTCAGTCCCTTAGCCTTGATAGAAGGTGGTCAGTGCCTCAGCCTTCATAGAAGGTGGTCAGTCCCTTAGCCTTGATAGAAGGTGGTCAGTGCCTCAGCCTTGATAGAAGGTGATCAATCCCTTAGCCTTGATAGAAGGTGGTCAGTGCCTCAGCACTGGTAGGTGGTGGTCAGTGCCTCAGCATTGACAAGTGGTGGTCAGTGCCTCAATATTGATAAAAGGTGGTCAGTTCTTTAGCCTGACTCCTAAGTACTGCACATGTGTCTAACTCATCTAGATTTGTTGACATTAAGAGAGGTAGAAGGAAGACGGAGGCAGTGAGAGGTCATCTATGACAGTTCTTTAGCGAGCAGGACGCTGTAGGCAGTGAAAAGAAGGCTGTAGGCAGTGAGAAGAAGGCTGTAGGCAGTGAGAAAGAGGCTGTAGGCAGTGAGAAGGAGGCTGTAGGCAGTGAGAAGAAGGCTGTAGGCAGTGAGGAGTCTGTAGGCAGTGAGGAGGCTGTAGGCAGTGAGGAGGCTGTAGGCAGTGAGGAGGCTGTAGGCAGTGAGGAGGCTGTAGGCAGTGAGGAGGCTGTAGGCAGTGAGGAGGCTGTAGGCAGTGAGGAGGCTGTAGGCAGTGAGGAGGCTGTAGGCAGTGAGGAGGCTGTAGGCAGTGAGATATGATATGAAATATGCCTTCAGCATTATTATACTGTTTAACTTACTTTTGCAATACAAGAGAAGTGTAGGAACTTATATCCTATATTATATAAATCATTTACTCTGATGTTGTCCACCTAGACAACTTTAACTTTGTTAATAAACATATCTTAAATTTAATTTCGATTAGTTAGTAACCTACCAGTTGAGATCCTAAAGCACTACTCAACTTACTGTAATTCTAGCGGATAATTGGACCAGGATACTGGCTACTTGTTGCAAAAACCCAGTAACAGGCTGAATGCTAGAGGGGCAGACCTCTCTAGTGTTCATTGAGATGTCTATATTTAATAGACATCGTGTGTTTTGTAACACTCCTTGACCAGAGGGGCGATATGAAGATGAAAATTGGCTGTGTTGACACAACAGTAACGAGGATGTGGGATAGAGTGACGGTAAAAGAGGAGCAAGATGCAGGCAGAGCCAGGTAGCAGCTGGAGGAAAGACAGAGTGAACCGGCAGCTGGAGAAGTTTCTGATTCTGACGATAATTCCAATGATGCCAGAGACAGCCCTTCTGTGGTCTGACTGCCAGCAACTCACAGCAGAACAGAACAAAACTCCCCATACTGACAGCCACACGTGACCGATACTTGATCAGTGATTATGCTGGAGCTGCCATTGCTACCACCACCTTAATGGACTATGACATTATCACCAAGGACGACAACAGTCAAGTTATTGGACCACAGAAGTTGCGAGATGCAAGACACAAATACCGAATGGAGAGGCAAGAAAATGAGGTAGCAAACTTGGAAAATATCACAGCACTGTATTTTGATGGTAAGAAGACCTCCACTCGTGTAATGACAAAGAATGAGAAGACCAAGAAATGGAGTCCAAAGATAGTAATGAAAGATAATTACGTCATTATGGTGGAGCCCGGCACTGAATATCTCACTCATGTGACTCCCAAGTCAGGCTATGGGAAGGAGATTGCCAAGACTATCTATACATTCCTGGTGGAACATAAACTAACTCGGCAGCCTGTTGTATGTGTTGGTAGTGACGGAACCAACGTAAATGTCGGAGCTGACAATGGAGCTATTCATCACCTTGAAATGTTGCTTGGTCATCCGGTCCATATTTCATCTGTTAGCTTCATGGAAATGAGCTGCCATTCCGGGCTGTTTTCTACCATTATGACGGTAAGCCAAGTGGTTCTGAGCACTGGAGAGGTCCCATTGGCAAGCAAATCAAAGATCCTTTGTCTGAGCTGCCAGTTGTTGTTTTCCAGCCAGTCAATTTCACTGATTTCCCTGCTCTGAATGACAAGGTGGCAGAAGATATGTCTTGGGACCAGAAATACTTGTACAGGACTTGCAAAGGAGTGATCAAACTCTTCCGCACAGCCATTTGCAGTTGGTGTCCCACAGGAAAGTGTCCTAGGCCCTCTTCTCTTTCTCATATACATAAATGACCTACCAAATGCATCGCAACTACTCAAACCCACACTATTTGCAGATGACACTACATACGTCTACTCTCACCCGAGCCCAGTCATGCTAGCCAATACTGTAAATACCGAATTACAGAAAATATCAACCTGGATGAGGACCAACAAACTTACTCTAAACATTGACAAAACCTACTTCATTCAGTTTGGTAACAGATCTACAGATGTGTCTCTTAACATAATGATAAATGGATCACCTATTACAAAACTCACAGAGGGAAAATTCCTAGGAATCCACCTTGATAATAGACTCAAATTTCAAACACATATACAACAAATTTCCAAAAAAATTTCCAAGACCGTAGGCATACTATCGAAGATACGGTACTGTTCCAGTCAGCCCTCTTGGCCCTATATCACTCACTTATTTACAACTATCTCACCTATGGAATTTGTGCATGGGGCTCAACAACAATAAACCATCTCAGACCATTAATTACCCAACAAAACGCTGCAGTCAGAATGATAAATTCCCACTACAGACAGCACACTCCACCAATATTCAAAACTCTAAACCTACTCACAATACAAAACATCCATACTTATTACTGCACCTACTACATACATAGAACACAACTCTGACATAAACCCTCCCCTCAAACATCTCCTTACCAACCTCAACAGAACACATGACCATAACACAAGGCACAGATCACTCTTTGATGTTCCTCGTGTCCATCTCACACTATGCAAAAACTCAATGCACATAAAAGGCCCTAAAATCTGGAATTCATTACCTGTGAATATAAAAGAAACACTGTCTGTTTATAAATTCAAGTCTCTTCTCAAAAATCACTTACTCACCCACAACTAAATAAATACTGAATAATTGTATCTCATAAATTGTATCTCATATATGTATCTCATTATTGTATCTCATAAATGTCAGCCTGTGACCCAATCAAACTTTGTTACTATTTAACTTCATTACGTAACATAATACTCCATTCTAGTGATTACACAGCAACACAGTAATGACCATATGACCTGTCTTTGTAATACTCATTTGTACTAAATTGTTATCTGTTATCTGTATTTTTGTACCACTGAATATATCATTTCTTAGTTAATCTTAAGTTAATTTTAAGTCTGCCCATAATGCTCTGCATACAAGGGGCTTTGGCATGCTGCTTTTAACTGTATTCTTTTGTACTTCTCTGTATCATGTTCAAATTAATAAATAAATAAATACATAAATAAATAAATCACAGTGTGGTTGATGATGATCTGGCTGCTGTTGAACCAGGTCCACTGTGTCAGGGTGGAATACTTTATTGAGTAAGATCCTTAGGGTGTATGTGGCAACATCAAGACCCAGTCAGGAGCTGAAAAGAGTCGTCATTATGATTTTAAATTTCAGTGCTCCAATGTGGTTCCACATCAAGCTGCATCCTTATGTCACACACGGTCCAAAGAACGTCTTCTAGTCACTGCAATTTATGAGACATCTAAACAGTGAAGAAAAGAAGATAGTAAAGAAGACTGTCCAAAGAAATTCCTACTTTGCTCACACAGATCAGCTGCTTGTTGGTATGTGCGCTGATGAAGACTTGACTGTGAGAGACAAAGATGTCTCAGTGATAAGAAAAATTAGAGAAGAGAATCAGCAGACAGAAGAAAGTACTGAGAACTGTGATGAGGATGGAGAAGATTCTGCTGATGTTGTTGACGAGGACTTGTTATTCTACACTGATGATGAGGATGACAGTGAAGATGAAGAGAATTACAATGTGGTTCGTATTGTCAACTCAAGACAAGTAGTGATTCCCAAACTAAAGTGGCGAGCAAAGAACTATCATTCCATGACTGACTGGAAGACTGAACTTAAAACTGAGCCACCTTTCATTGCTTCTCTATCAAATCAACAGGTTCTGAAAATTACTGAGACTCCCCTGCAGGTGGTCAAACACTCCAGCTGCCGAGAGAGGGATAACACTGATAAGTGAAGCTTGTACTGAAGTGACTGGACAGATGGCAACAGATGGTTATATCAGGAAAATAATATTTTCCAGGAAAGTGATGCCCAAGTTACTCACCAAGTAAGACTTCACTTATAACTTATAATAGTTTAAAAATTAAACACCTGATGACTGATATAACTCATTTACATTTGATTATACAATCTTCACAACCAAAAATTATATAAACGATGATATAAATATAATTGTTTTCAATGTGGTATAATTTGACGAAAAGTCGATGGCGATGCTGCAGGGAACAAGGGCATGTGATGCAAGAAACTCTGATGTGACCATACATATAATACCTGAAAAGTGCAGCTTGCATCTCTAAAATTTGTATTTTTTTAATGCTCCTGGCAAACTATATACCTCACGTAAATTCAGTACCTGATCAGCCGGGCTGTGGTTCGTGCGCCAGTCTACGTGAGGCCAGCAGTAACAGCCTGGTTGATCAGGCCCTGATCCACCATGAGGCCTGGTCTCAGACCGAGCCACAGGGGCGTTGACCCCTGAAACACTCCAAGTAAACTCCAGGTTATATAAAAAAAATCATTTCTTTATCTTTCCTATCTCTCATCCCCCCCCAGCTCTCTATACCTTCATCAGGTAACAACATATAAACAACACGGGAGGGAGGGTTACTGGTCACGTAAAAACATATAAACAACACGGTAGGGAGGGTTACTGGTCAAGTAACAACATATAAACAACACGGGAGGGAGGGTTACTGGTCAAGTAACAACATATAAACAACACGGTAGGGAGGGTTACTGGTCACGTAACAACGTGTAAACAACACGGGAGGGAGGGTTACTGGTCAAGTAACAACATATAAACAACACGGGAGGGAGGGTTACTGGTCAAGTAACAACATATAAACAACACGGGAGGGAGGGTTACTGGTCAAGTAACAACATATAAACAACACGGGAGGGAGGGTTACTGGTCAAGTAACAACATATAAACAACACGGGAGGGAGGGTTACTGGTCAAGTAACAACATATAAACAACACGGAAGGGAGGGTTACTGGTCATGTAACAACATATAAACAACACGGGAGGGAGGGTTACTGGTCAAGTAACAACATATAAACAACACGGGAGGGAGGGTTACTGGTCAAGTAACAACATATAAACAACACGGGAGGGAGGGTTACTGGTCAAGTAACAACATATAAACAACACGGGAGGGAGGGTTACTGGTCAAGTAACAACATATAAACAACACGGGAGGGAGGGTTACTGGTCAAGTAACAACATATAAACAACACGGGAGGGAGGGTTACTGGTCAAGTAACAACATATAAACAACACGGGAGGGAGGGTTACTGGTCAAGTAACAACATATAAACAACACGGGAGGGAGGGTTACTGGTCAAGTAACAACATATAAACAACACGGGAGGGAGGGTTACTGGTCAAGTAACAACATATAAACAACACGGGACACTGGTCACGTAACAACATATAAACAACACGGGAGGGAGGGTTACTGGTCACGTAACAACATATAAACAACACGGGAGGGAGGGTTACTGGTCAAGTAACAACATATAAACAACACGGGAGGGAGGGTTACTGGTCACGTAACAACATATAAACAACACGGGAGGGAGGGTTACTGGTCAAGTAACAACATATAAACAACACGGGAGGGAGGGTTACTGGTCAAGTAACAACATATAAACAACACGGGAGGGAGGGTTACTGGTCAAGTAACAACATATAAACAACACGGGAGGGAGGGTTACTGGTCAAGTAACAACATATAAACAACACGGGAGGGAGGGTTACTGGTCAAGTAACAACATATAAACAACACGGGAAGGAGGGTTACTGGTCATGTAACAACATATAAACAACACGAAAGGGAGGGTTACTGGTCATGTAACAACATATAAACAACACGGGAGGGAGGGTTACTGGTCATGTAACAACATATAAACAACACGGGAGGAAGGGTTACTGGTCAAGTAACAACATATAAACAACACGGGAGGGAGGGTTACTGGTCACGTAACAACATATAAACAACACGGGAGGGAGGGTTACTGGTCAAGTAACAACATATAAACAACACGGGAGGGAGGGTTACTGGTCAAGTAACAACATATAAACAACACGGGAGGGAGGGTTACTGGTCAAGTAACAACATATAAACAACACGGGAGGGAGGGTTACTGGTCACGTAACAACATATAAACAACACGGGAGGGAGGGTTACTGGTCACGTAACAACATATAAACAACACGGGAGGGAGGGTTACTGGTCAAGTAACAACATATAAACAACACGGGAGGGAGGGTTACTGGTCAAGTAACAACATATAAACAACACGGGAGGGAGGGTTACTGGTCAAGTAACAACATATAAACAACACGGGAGGGAGGGTTACTGGTCACGTAACAACATATAAACAACACGGGAGGGAGGGTTACTGGTCAAGTAACAACATATAAACAACACGGGAGGGAGGGTTACTGGTCACGTAACAACATATAAACAACACGGGAGGGAGGGTTACTGGTCACGTAACAACATATAAACAACACGGGAGGGAGGGTTACTGGTCACGTAACAACATATAAACAACACGAGAGGGAGGGTTACTGGTCACGTAACAACATATAAACAACACGGAAGGAAGGGTTACTGGTCACGTAACAACATATAAACAACACGGGAGGGAGGGTTACTGGTCAAGTAACAACATATGAACAACACGGGAGGGAGGGTTACTGGTCACGTAACAACATATAAACAACACGGGAGGGAGGGTTACTGGTCACGTAACAACATGTAAACAACACGGGAGGGAGGGTTACTGGTCACGTAACAACATATAAACAACACGGGAGGGAGGGTTACTGGTCACGTAACAACATATAAACAACACGGGAGGGCGGGAGGGTTACTGGTCACGTAACAACATATAAACAACACGGGAGGGAGGGTTACTGGTCACGTAACAACATGTAAACAACACGGGAGGGAGGGTTACTGGTCAAGTAACAACATATAAACAACACGGGAGGGAGGGTTACTGGTCAAGTAACAACATATAAACAACATGGGAGGGAGGGTTACTGGTCACGTAACAACATATAAACAACACGGGAGGGAGGGTTACTGGTCACGTAACAACATGTAAACAACACGGGAGGGAGGGTTACTGGTCACGTAACAACATGTAAACAACACGGGAGGAAGGGTTACTGGTCACGTAACAACATATAAACAACACGGGAGGGAGGGTTACTGGTCACGTAACAACATATAAACAACACGGGAGGGAGGGTTACTGGTCACGTAACAACATATAAACAACACGGGAGGAAGGGTTACTGGTCACGTAACAACATGTAAACAACACGGGAGGGAGGGTTACTGGTCAAGTAACAATATATAAAGAACACGGGAGGGAGGGTTACTGGTCAAGTAACAACATATAAACAACACGGGAGGGAGGGTTACTGGTCACGTAACAACGTGTAAACAACACGGGAGGGAGGGTTACTGGTCAAGTAACAACATATAAACAACACGGGAGGGAGGGTTACTGGTCACGTAACAACATATAAACAACACGGGAGGGAGGGTTACTGGTCAAGTAACAACATATAAACAACACGGGAGGGAGGGTTACTGGTCACGTAACAACGTGTAAACAACACGGGAGGGAGGGTTACTGGTCAAGTAACAACATATAAACAACACGGAAGGGAGGGTTACTGGTCACGTAACAACGTGTAAACAACACGGGAGGGAGGGTTACTGGTCAAGTAACAACATATAAACAACACGGGAGGGAGGGTTACTGGTCACGTAACAACATATAAACAACACGGGAGGGAGGGTTACTGGTCACGTAACAACATATAAACAACACGGGAGGGAGGGTTACTGGTCACGTAACAACATATAAACAACACGGGAGGGAGGGTTACTGGTCAAGTAACAACATATAAACAACACGGGAGGGAGGGTTACTGGTCACATAACAACATATAAACAACACGGGAGGGAGGGTTACTGGTCAAGTAACAACATATAAACAACACGGGAGGGCGGGTTACTGGTCAAGTAACAACATATAAACAACACGGGAGGGAGGGTTACTGGTCAAGTAACAACATATAAACAACACGGAAGGGAGGGTTACTGGTCAAGTAACAACATATAAACAACACGGGAGGGTTACTGGTCACGTAACAACATATAAACAACACGGGAGGGAGGGTTACTGGTCACGTAACAACATATAAACAACACGGGAGGGAGGGTTACTGGTCACGTAACAACATATAAACAACACGGGAGGGAGGGTTACTGGTCACGTAACAACATATAAACAACACGGGAGGGAGGGTTACTGGTCACGTAACAACATATAAACAACACGGGAGGGAGGGTTACTGGTCACGTAACAACATATAAACAACACGGGAGGGAGGGTTACTGGTCACGTAACAACATATAAACAACACGGGAGGGAGGGTTACTGGTCAAGTAACAACATATAAACAACACGGGAGGGAGGGTTACTGGTCAAGTAACAACATATAAACAACACGGGAGGGAGGGTTACTGGTCACGTAACAACATATAAACAACACGGGAGGGAGGGTTACTGGTCACGTAACAACATATAAACAACACGGGAGGGAGGGTTACTGGTCACGTAACAACATATAAACAACACGGGAGGGAGGGTTACTGGTCACGTAACAACATATAAACAACACGGGAGGGAGGGTTACTGGTCACGTAACAACATATAAACAACACGGGAGGGAGGGTTACTGGTCACGTAACAACATATAAACAACACGGGAGGGAGGGTTACTGGTCACGTAACAACATATAAACAACACGGGAGGGAGGGTTACTGGTCACGTAACAACATATAAACAACACGGGAGGGAGGGTTACTGGTCACGTAACAACATATAAACAACACGGGAGGGAGGGTTACTGGTCACGTAACAACATATAAACAACACGGGAGGGCGGGCTACTGCTGAAGATAAACACTAATCACTATACTTATTGACAAAAATATTTGCGCTAACAATATGCTCCTTATCGTCAATATTTTATTAAGAGATTCTTTATCGATATTTTTTATTGAATTGAGACTTCGTATTTCCAAATATAAAGTTCTTTACTAGAACACGAGTTGCTTCAAGTGTTATGCTTGGTGGACACTAAAGTTGAATGACACTGTACTGGCACACATCCAATCATGTCTGTCAAGTGGAATGTAGTGCCACTAGCTGGCACTCTGCTCTTCCATGTGGTGCCAGTGGTTGGAATTAATTGTAAGTGCTGCAAGCAATGGGAACTGACTTTACAAGTAGTGTGAGCAGAGGGACCTGACGTTCCAAGTGGTGGCAGCAGTGAGAATTGACTTTCCAAGTGGTAGCAGGTCATGGTAGTGATGAATGGTTTGAAAAACCGACAAGTTGAAGATTGAGACACTTATGCAACATACGGGAATCTTTATTCAGGAAACGTTTCGCCCCACAGTGGCTTCATCAGTCCAATACAAAGTAGAAAGGCGTAAGGAGAGGAGGAGTTTGAGGCAATCAGTCCCTCAGCCTGGAGTTGATGTGTTCAGTCCATCAATCTTGTAGAATGTACAGCATAGGGTCGTTTCCTGAATTCAAGTCATGGTAGGGTGGAGGTCATGGTAGGGTGGAGGTCATGGTAGGGTGGAGGTCATGGTAGGGTGGAGGTCATGGTAGGGTAAAGGTCATGGTAGGGTGGAGCTCATGGTAGGGTGAAGGTCATGGTAGGGTGGAGCTCATGGTAGGGTGAAGGTCATGGTAGGGTGGAGCTCATGGTAGGGTGAAGGTCATGGTAGGGTGAAGGTCATGGTAGGGTGAAGGTCATGGTAGGGTGAAGGTCATGGTAGGGTGGAGCTCATGGTAGGGTGAAGGTCATGGTAGGGTGAAGGTCATGGTAGGGTGGAGGCCATGGTAGGGTGGAGCTCATGGTAGGGTGAAGGTCATGGTAGGGTGAAGGTCATGGTAGGGTGAAGGTCATGGTAGGGTGGAGCTCATGGTAGGGTGAAGGTCATGGTAGGGTGAAGGTCATGGTAGGGTGAAGGTCATGGTAGGGTGAAGGTCATGGTAGGGTGAAGGTCATGGTAGGGTGAAGGTCATGGTAGGGTGAAGGTCATGGTAGGGTGGAGGTCATGGTATGGTGGAGGTCATGGTAGGGTGAAGGTCATGGTACGGTGGAGGTCATGGTAGGGTGGAGGTGATGGTATGGTGGAGGTCATGGTAGGGTGAAGGTCATGGTAGGGTGAAGGTCATGGTAGGGTGAAGGTCATGGTAGGGTGGAGGTGATGGTATGGTGGAGCTCATGGTAGGGTGAAGGTCATGGTAGGGTGGAGGTGATGGTAGGTGTTGCAACCCCTGAATGGGTTGCAATGTATATTATGTACATATATTACATGTATATTACCTGTTCATATAATTTTATATTGCTTATATTTGCGATAATAGCTAAATCGTGAATATATTGCTTTATATTATTATTTGACTTAGTTTCCTTTTGTTAGGTAGGATGTAACATTATTATGTGCTCAGTTCAAGTCTTGATTGTCTAACTACTGTAATTATCACTTGTGGCTTGTTATTCTGCCGGCTTCTGTTGCTGGGCTGCAGCTGTCCATGGAGCTATGACGTGATCGAGGGGGGGGGTGATCACACCTCGCCTGAAGTATTCAGTCTGGTCTAGACTCTCTTGGTGGTTGGACGTATTCCTGACAAGTGCCTAAATCTCCCTTATTGGCTCTTGTTGGAAGATCGTCTCTGTCTCATTATTATTCTTGTTAGTTCTGGAGACTCTGTTCACAGAACTTTGGATAGACTTAGTGATTTTCGACGTTGTACTGAGGTTGTGTGTCGCTTAAACACTCTGAGCAACTCAGGTCTTGAGCTGTAGCTTCTGACCTAACTTGTACTGGTATCTGTGCATTGTCACAGTCGGGTATTTTCTTATGCTGAACTTAGATTCAGTATTATGGGAGTTTTGTGACTTTTGTGGAGGATCTGCTGATGATCCCTACTTCGTGTCATTATATTATATCCTTGTTCCTGATTCTGTGTCGCAGTTGCTTGTTATGTTGCTATTGGGCTTAGCATTCTTTTTATTGTTCAAGCAGACTGTTCTGATTGCCAGTTGGTTAAGAAGTTAAATTATTTGAGGACTTTGTCAGTCACTTGTTTAAGTCTAGTCGAGTCGTGAGACATAGTGAACTACTTAGAGCACTTACACACATACACACAAACTTACTTGTACATATTTGTAATATCTTATTAAATGTTAATGTACCAGTCTGTACTTAAGAATTATAAATGTGATATGTGCTTTCAGCACAATAATACTGTACACGAGAGAAGTGATTATTATTAATTTGTTTGAATTGATTAATTTAATTTAATTTGATGATATACCTCTAGACGATACTTAATAAATTTATTAATTTTAATTTCTCTAGTTAGTAGCCTACCAGTTGTAATCCTGAAGCACTATTGAATTATATTGAATTCTAATGGATAATTGGACAAGGATACTGACTACTTGTTACGAAAACCCAGTAACAGGCTGGATGCTAGAAGGGCAGTCCTTACTAGTGTTCACTGGAGATCTCTAAGTTTTTTAGAATCGCGTTTTTTGTAACAGTAGGGTGGAGGTGATGGTAGAGTGGAGGTGATGGTAGAGTGGAGGTGATGGTAGGGTGGTCATGGTAGGGTGGAGGTGATGGTAGGGTGGAGGTGATGGTAGGGTGGAGGTGATGGTAGGGTGGAGGTGATAGTAGGTTGGAGGTGATGGTAGGGTGGAGGTGATAGTAGGGTGGAGGTCATGGTAGGGTGGAGGTGATAGTAGGGTGGAGGTGATGGTAGGGTGGTGATGGTAGGGTGGAGGTGATGGTAGGGTGGAGGTGATGGTAGGGTGGAGGTGATGGTAGGGTGGAGGTGATGGTAGGGAAGAGGTCATGGTAGGGTGGTCATGGTAGGGTGGAGGTCATGGTAGGGTGGAGGTCATGGTAGGGAGGAGGTCATGGTAGGGTGGAGATCATGGTAGGGAGGTCATGGTAGGGTGGAGGTCATGGTAGGGAGGAGGTCATGGCAGGGAGGTCATGGTAGGGTGGTCATGGTAGGGTGGAGGTGATGGTAGGATGGAGGTGATGGTAGGGTGGAGGTGATGGTAGGGTGGAGGTGATGGTAGGGAGGAGGTCATGGTAGGGTGGAGGTGATGGTAGGGTGGAGGTGATGGTAGGGTGGAGGTGATGGTAGGGTGGAGGTGATGGTAGGGTGGAGGTGATGGTAGGGTGGAGGTGATGGTAGGGTGGAGGTGATGGTAGGGTGGAGGTGATGGTAGGGTGGAGGTGATGGTAGGGAGGAGGTCATGGTAGGGTGGAGGTCATGGTAGGGTGGTCATGGTAGGGTGGTGATGGTAGGGTGGTGATGGTAGGGTGGTCATGGTAGGGTGAAGGTCATGGTAGGGTGGAGGTCATGGTAGGGAGGAGGTCATGGTAGGGTGGAGGTCATGGTAGGGTGGAGGTCATGGTATGGTGGAGGTCATGGTAGGGTGGAGGTGATGGTAGGGTGGTGATGGTAGGGTGGAGGTCATGGTAGGGTGGAGGTCATGGTAGGGTGGTCATGGTAGGGTGGAGGTGATGGTTGGGTGGAGGTCATAGTAGGGTGAAGGTCATGGTAGGGTGGAGGTCATGGTAGGGAGGTCATGGTAGGGAGGTCATGGTAGGGAGGAGGTCATGGTAGGGTGGAGGTCATGGTAGGGTGGAGGTCATGGTAGGGTGGAGGTCATGGTAGGGTGGAGATCATGGTAGGGTGGAGGTCATGGTAGGGTGGAGGTCATGGTAGGGTGGAGGTCATGGTAGGGTGGAGGTCATGGTAGGGTGGAGGTGATGGTAGGGTGGAGGTGATGGTAGGGTGGAGGTGATGGTAGGGTGGAGGTGATGGTAGGGTGGAGGTGATGGTAGGGTGGAGGTGATGGTAGGGTGGAGGTGATGGTAGGGTGGAGGTTATGGTAGGGTGGAGGTGATGGTAGGGTGGAGGTCATGGTAGGGTGGAGGTGATGGTAGGGTGGAGGTCATGGTAGGGTGGAGGTGATGGTAGGGTGGAGGTTATGGTAGGGTGGAGGTCATGGTAGGGTGGAGGTCATGGTAGGGTGGAGGTCATGGTAGGGAGGTAAGGCAGGGCAGGTGAACAGATCAATAACATCAAGGTCGCTCCCTCCCATGCTTCCCTCCCTATTTCCCTCCCTCCCTTTCTTCCTTCCCTCCTTCTCGCCCTCCATTCCTCCCTCCTTTGCTAACCTCTCTCCCTCTCGTCCTCCCTCGTTTTTTTTTCTTTCCTCCCTTCTCTTCTCTCTACTATTTTTAGCCGCCTTCCCTTCTTCTCTCCTCCTACTCTCTCTCTCTCACACTCTCTCAATATTTTAATACTCATTTTATGCATATAAAATCTAGTTTATTTATACTGCTGCTACCACCACTACCACTACCACCACTACCCCCACTACCACTACCACCACTACCACCACTAACACCACCACCACCACCACCACTAACAGCACCACCACTACCACTACCACCACCACCACTAACACCACTACCACTACCACCACTAACACCACCACCACTACCACTACCACCACTAACACCACCACCACTACCACCACCACCACTAACACCACCACCACTACCACTACCACCACCACCACTAACACCACTACCACTACCACCACCACTAACACCACCACCACTACCACTACCACCACCACTAACACCACCACCACTACCACTACCACCACCACCTCTAACACCACCACCACCACTAACACCACCACCACTACCACCACCACCACTAACACCACCACCACTACCACTACCACCACCACTAACACCACCACCACTAACACCACCACCACCACTACCACCACCACCACTACCACCACCACCACTACCACCACTACCACCACCACCACTACCACCACCACCACTACCACCACCACCACTACCACCACCACCACTACCACCACCACTACCACCACCACCACCACTACCACCACCACCACTACCACCACTACCACCACCACTACCACCACCACCACCACTACCACCACCACCACTACCACCACCACCACCACTATCACCACCACCACTACCACCACCACCACCACTACCACCACCACCACTACCACCACCACCACTATCACCACCACCACTACCACCACCACCACCACTACCACCACCACTATCACCACCACCACTACCACCACCACTACCACCACCACCACTACCACAACCACTACCACCACCACCACTACCACCACCACCACTACCACCACCACTACCACCACCACCACTACCACCACTACCACCACCACTACCACCACCACCACTACCACCACCACTATCACCACCACCACTATCACCACCACTACCACCACCACCACTACCACCACCACTATCACCACCACCACTACCACCACCACTATCACCACCACCACTATCACCACCACTACCACCACCACCACTACCACCACTACCACCACCACCACTACCACCACCACCACTACCACCACCACCACTACCACCACCACCACTACCACCACCACCACTGCCACCACCACCACTACCACCACCACCACAACCACCACCACTACCACCACCACCACTACCACCTCTACCACCACCACCACTAGCACCACCACCACTAGCACCACCACCACTACCACCACTACCACCACCACCACTACCACCACCACCACCACCACTGCCACCACCACCACTACCACCACAACCACTACCACCACCACCACTACCACCACCACCACTACCACCTCTACCACCACCACCACTTGCACCACCACCACTACCACCACCACCACTACCACCACCACCACTACCACCACTACCGCCACTACCACCACCACCACTGCCACCACCACCACTACCACCACCACCACAACCACCACCACCACTACCACCACTACCACCTCTACCACCACCACCACTACCACCACTACCACCACCACCACCACTACCACCACCACCACTACCAACACCACCACTACCACCACCACCACTACCACCACCACCACCACTACCACCACCACCACTACCACCACCACCACTACCACCACTACCACTACCACCACCACCACTACCACCACCACCACTACCACCTCTACCACCACCACCACTACCACCACCACCACTACCAACACCACCACTACCACCACCACTACCACCACCACCACTACAACCACCACTACCACCACCACCACTACCACCACCACCACTACCACCACCACCACTACCACCACTACCACCAACACTACCACCAACACTACCACCACCACCAACACCGTTACCACCACCACCACTACCACCACCACCACCACCACCACCACCATTACCACTACCAACACCACTACCACCACCACTACTACCACCACCACTATCACTACTACCGCCACCACTGCCACCACCGCTACCACCACCACTACCACCACCACTACCACCACCATCCCTACTACCATCACCACTACCACCATCACAACCATCACCATCACCACTAATACCCCAAACACCACCTCTACCACTACCCCCACTACCACCACCACCACCACCACCACCATCACCACTACCACCACCACCACTACCACCACCACCACTACCAACACCACCACTACCACCACCACCACCACTACCACCACCACCACTACCACCACCACTACCACCACCACCACTACCACCACCACTACCACCACCACTACCACCACCACCACTACCACCACCACTACCACCACTACCACCACCACTACCACCACCACCACCACCGTTACCACCACCACCACTACCACCATTACCAATACCAACACCACTACCACCACCACTACCACTACTACCACCACCACTATCACTACTACCACCACCACTGTCACCACCGCTACCACCAGCACTACCATTACCACCACCACTACCACCACCATCCCCACTACCATCACCACTACCATCATCACAACCACCACCATCACCACTAATACCCCAACCACCACCTCTACCACTACCCCCACTACCACCACCACAACTAAGACCACAACCACTACCACCATCACAACCACCACCATCACCACTAATACCCCAAACACCACCTCTACCACTACCCCCACTACCACCACCACCACTACCACCGCTACCACCACCACCATCACCACTACCACCACCACCACTACCACCACCACCACTACCACCACCACCACCACTACCACCACCACCTCTACCACCACCACCACTACCACCACCACCACTACCACTACCACCACCACTACCACCACCACCACCACTACCACCACCACCACCACCACCACCGTTACCACCACCACCACTACCACCACTACCACCACCACCACCGTTACCACTACCAACACCACTACCACCACCACTACCACTACTACCACCACCACTATCACTACTACCACCACCACTGTCACCACCGCTACCACCACCACTACCACCACCACTACCACCACCATCCCCACTACCATCACCACTACCACCATCACAACCACCACCATCACCACTAATACCCCAACCACCACCTCTACCACTACCCCCACTACCACCACCACAACTAAGACCACAACCACTACCATCACCACTACCACTACTATCAGTACAACCAACACTACCACTATCAGAAGCAATATTAAACTCAGGACTCCCATGAGCAAATATTAATGTACAAACACAGGAACCTGTGCCTGAAGTAACACATCCTCTGACTTACCACTACTACCACCATCACCCACCACCACTACTACCACCATCACCCACTACCAGTAATACCACCATCACCACTACCACTAATACCACCATCACCCACCACTATCACCATCACTACTACCACCATCACCCACCTCCACTACAATCACCAACCACCATTACTCACCACTACCACCATCCCCCACTTCTGCCACCATCACCCCCCACTACTACCACCACCATCACTCACCACCACCACTGTTACAATCACCCACCACTACTACCATCACCATCCACTACCACTATCACCCACCACCACAGCTACCACAATCGTCTACCACCACTACTACCACCATCACACACCACCAATACTACCACCATCACAACAACCACTAACACTACACCACCACCACTTACACTGCCACCATCACCACAACCACTATCATCACAACTACTAACACTGCCGCCACCATCACCCACTAACACTATCACCATCATCACAATCACTATCACCATCACCACAACCACTAACACTATCACCATCATCATAACCACTAACACTGCCACTATCACACTTTACCACCACCATCACCCACCACCCCTAACACTACCACCACTAACACTACCACCATCATCACAAAAACTAACACTACCACCATCACCCACCACTACTAACACTACCATCATCACAACCACTAACACTATCACCACCACAACCACTAACACTACCACGATCACAGCAACCATTAAGGCTACCACCATCACAACCACTAAGACTACCACCATCACAACCACTAACATTACCACCATCACAACCACTAACACTATCCCATCACCCACTAACACAACCCCTAACACTACCACCATCATCACAACCACTAACACTACCACCATCACAACCACTAACACTACCCCCATCACCCACTACCACCACTAACACTACCACCTTCAACACAATCCCTAACACTACAACCATCATCATAACCCCTAACACTACCACCATCACAACCACTAACACTACCCCCATCACCCACTACCACCACTAACATACCACCATCATCACAGCCCCCAACACTACCACCATCATCACAACCTCTAACACTACCACCATCACAACCACTAACACTACCCCCATCACCCACTACCACCACTAACATACCACCATCATCACAACCCCTAACACTACCACCATCATCACAACCTCTAACACTACCCCCATCACCCACTACCACCACTAACACTACCACCATCACAACCTCTAACACTACCACCATCACAACCACTAACACTAACACTATCACAACTACTAACGCTACCACCACTAACATTACTACCATCATCACAACCCCTAACAATACCACTATCATCACAACCACTAACACTAACCATCACAACCATTAACTCAACCATCATCACAACCACTAATACTACGACCATCACAACCACTAAGACTACCACCATCACAACCACTAACATTACCACCATCACAACCACTAACACTAACCCTATCACCCACTACCACCACTAACACTACCACCATCATCACAACCACTAACACTACCAACATCACAACCATTAACTCAACCATCATCACAACCACTAACACTACCACCATCACAACCATTAACTCTGCCACCATCACAACCGCTAACACTACTACCATCATAACCACTAACACCACCACCATCATCACAACCCCTAACACTACCACCATCATCACAACCCCTAACACTACCACCATCACCACAACCCCTAACACTACCACCATCATCACATCCATTAATACTACAACCATCGCAACCACTAGCACTACCACCATCACAACCACTAGCACTACCACCATCGCAACCACTAGCACTACCACCATCACAACCACTAGCACTACCACCATCACAACCACTAACACGACCACCATCATCACATCCATTAATACTACAACCATCACAACCACTAGCACTACCACCATCACAACCACTAGCACTACCACCATTACAACCACTAGCACTACCACCATCACAACCACTAACACTACCACCATCACAACCACTAACACGACCACCATCATCACATCCATTAATACTACAACCATCACAACCACTAGCACTACCACCATCACAACCACTAACACGACCACCATCATCACATCCATTAATACTACAACCATCACAACCACTAGCACTACCACCATCACAACCACTAGCACTACCACCATCACAACCACTAACACGACCACCATCATCACATCCATTAATACTACAACCATCACAACCACTAGCACTACCACCATCACAACGACCACCTTCACTACCCAAGAAATGAATTGAATTCATTGGTACAAGTGCCAGGTGTTAGGTGCCTGCTACCAGGTGTTAGGTGGCAGGTGTGAGGTACCAGGTGCCACAAGGTCACGTGTCCTTGTGTCAACCTGGTCTAGTGTGAGAATCCAGGTACACTGTTCTAGTGTGAGAGACCAGAGACACTGGCCTAGTTTGAGAGACCAGAGACACTGGTCTAGTGTGAGAGACCAGAGACACTGGTCTAGTGTGGGACCAGAGACACTGGTCTGGTGTGAGAGACCAGAGACACTGGCCTAGTTTGAGAGGCCAGAGACACTGGCCTAGTGTGAGAGACCAGAGACATTGATCTAGTGTGAGAGGCCAGAGACACTGGTCTAGTATGGGACCAGAGACACTGGTCTGCTGTGAGAGACCAGAGACACTGGTCTAGTTTGAGAGACCAGAGACACTGGTCTAGTGTGAGAGACCAGAGACACTGACCTAGTTTGAGAGACCAGAGACACTAGTCGAGTGTGAGAGACCAGAGACACTGGCCTAGTTTGAGAGACCAGAGACACTGGTCTAGTGTGAGAGACCAGAGACACTGGTCTAGTGTGGGACCAGAGACACTGGTCTGGTGTGAGAGACCAGAGACACTGGCCTAGTTTGAGAGGCCAGAGACACTGGCCTAGTGTGAGAGACCAGAGACATTGATCTAGTGTGAGAGACCAGAGACACTGGTCTAGTGTGGGACCAGAGACACTGGTCTGGTGTGAGAGACCAGAGACACTGGTCTAGCGTGAGACAAGAGACACTGGTCTAGTGTGAGAGAACAGAGACACTGGTCTAGTGTGAGAGACCAGAGACACTGGTCTACAGTGAAAGACCAGAGAGAATGGTCTGGTGTGAGAGACCAGACACACTGATCTGGTGTGAGAGACCAGGTACACTGGTCTAGTGTGAGAGACCAGAGACACTGGTCTAGTGTGAGAGACCAGAGACACTGGTTTAGCGTGAGAGACCAGACACACTGGTCTAGTGTGAGAGACCAGAGACATTGGTCTAGTGTGAGAGACCAGAGACACTGGTCTAAAGTGAGAGACCACGTATACTGGTCTAGTGTGAGAGACCAGAGACAATGGTCTAGTGTGAGAGACCAGAGACAAAGGTCTAGTGTGAGAGACCAGATACACTGGTCTAGTGTGAGTCCAGGTACACTGGTCTAGTGTGACAGACCATAGACAATGATATAGTGTGAGAGACCAGAGACAATGGTCTAGTGTGAGAGACCAGACACACTGGTCTAGTGTGAGAGACCAGATACACTGGTCTAGTGTGAGAGACCAGAGACAATGGTCTAGTGTGAGAGACGAGACACACTGGTCTAGTGTGAGAGACCAAAGACAATGGTCTAGTGTGAGAGACGAGACACACTGGTCTATTGTGAGAGACCAGATACATTGGTCTAGTGTGAGAGACCAGAGACAATGGTCTAGTCTGAGAGACCAGAGAAACTGATCTAGTGTGAGAGACCAGACACACTGGTCTAGTGTGAGAGACCAGAGACAATGGTCTAGTGTGAGAGACCAGACACACTGGTCTAGTGTGAGAGAACAGATACACTGGTCTAGTGTGAGAGACCAGAGACACTGGTCTAGTGTGAGAGACCAGGAACACTGGTCTAGTGTGAGAGACCAGACACACTGGTCCAGTGTGAGAGACCAGAGACAATGGTCTAGTGTGAGAGACCAGACACACTGGTCTAGTGTGAGAGACCAGATACACTGGTCTAGTGTGGGAGACCAGAGACAATGGTCTAGTGTGAGACCAGACACACTAGTCTAGTGTGAGAGACCAGAGACAATGATCTAGTGTGAGAGAACAGACACACTCGTCTAGTGTGAGAGACCAGATACAGTGGTCTAGTGTGAGAGACCAGAGACACTGGTCTAGTGTGAGAGACCAGACACACTGGTCTAGTGTGAGAGACCAGAGACACTGGTCTAGTGTGAGAGACCAGAGACACTGGTCTAGTGTGAGAGACCAGAGACAATGGTCTAGTGTGAGAGACCAGACACACTGGTCTAGTGTGAGACCAGATACACTGGTCTAGTGTGAGAGACCAGAGACAATGGTATAGTGTGAGAGGCTAGACACACTGGTCTAGTGTGAGAGACCAGAGACACTGGTCTAGTGTGAGAGACCAGACACACTGGTCTAGTGAGAGAGACCAGAGACAATGGTCTAGTGTGAGAGACCAGAGACACTGGTCTACTGTGAGAAACCAGGTACACTGGTCTGATGTGAGAGACCAGAGACCCTGGTCTAGTGTGAGAGACCAGACACACTGGTCTAGTGTGAGAGACCAGAGACACTGGTCTAGTGTGAGAGACCAGAGACACTGGTCTAGTGTGAGAGACCAGAGACACTGGTCTAGTGTGAGAGACCAGAGACACTGGTCTAGTGTGAGACTAGGGACACTGGCCTAGTGTGAGAGACCAGAGACACTGGTCTAGTGTGAGAGACCAGAGACACTGTTCTAGTGTGAGACCAGACACGCTGGCCTAGTGTGAGAGACCAGAGACATTGGTCTAGTGTGAGAGATCAGAGACACTGGTCTAGTGTGAGAGACCAGAGACACTGGTCTAGTGTGAGAGACCAATAGACAATGGTCTAGTGTGAGAGACCAGAGACATTGGTCTAGTGTGAGACCAGAGACACTGGTCTGGTGTGAGAGACCAGAGACCCTGGTCTAGTGTGAGAGACCAGACACTGGTCTAGTGTGAGAGACCAGGTACATTGGTCTAGTGTGAGAGACCAGGTACACTGGTCTAGTGTGAGAGACCAGGTACATTGGTCTAGTGTGAGAGACCAGGTACATTGGTCTAGTGTGAGAGACCAGAAACACTGGTCTAGTGTGAGAGACCAGAGACACTGGTCTAGTGTGAGAGCCAAGAGACACTGTTCTAGTGTGAGAGACCAGAGACTATGGTCTAGTGTGAGAAACCAGACCCACTGGTCTAGTGTGAGAGACCAGAGACGCTGGTCTAGTGTGAGAGACCAGAGACAATGGTCTAGTGTGAGGGACCAGAGACACTGGTCTAGTGTGAGAGACCAGAGACACTGGTCTAGTATGAGAGACCGAGACAATGGTCTAGTGTGAGGGACCAGAGACACTGGTCTAGTGTGAGAGACCAAAGACACTGGTCTAGTGTGAGAGACCAGAGACACTGGTCTAGTGTGAGGGACCAGAGACACTGGTCTGGTGTGAGAGACCAGAGACACTGGCCTAGTTTGAGAGACCAGAAACACTGGTCTAGTGTGAGAGACCAGAGACACTGGTCTAGTGTGAGAGACCAGAGACACTGGTCTAGTGTGGGACCAGAGACACTGGTCTGGTGTGAGAGACCAGAGACACTGGCCTAGTTTGAGAGACCAGAGACACTGGCCTAGTTTGAGAGACCAGAGACATTGGTCTAGTGTGAGAGACCGGAGACACTGGTCTAGTGTGGGACCAGAGACACTGGTCTGGTGTGAGAGACCAGAGACACTGGTCTAGTGTGAGAGACCAGAGACACTGGTCTAGTGTGAGACCAGAGACACTGGTCTAGTGTGAGAGACCAGAGACACTGGTCTAGTGTGAGAGACCAGAGACACTGGTCTACTGTGAAAGACCAGAGAGAATGGTCTGGTGTGAGAGACCAGAGACACTGGTCTAGTGTGAGAGACCAGAGACACTGGTCTAGTGTGAGACCAGAGACACTGGTCTAGTGTGAGAGACCAAAGACACTGGTCTAGTGTGAGAGACAAGAGACACTTGTCTGGTGTGAGAGACCAGAGACACTGGTCTACTGTGAAAGACCAGAGAGAATGGTCTGGTGTGAGAGACCAGACACACTGATCTGGTGTGAGAGACCAGAGACACTGGTCTAGTGTGAGAGACCAGAGACACTGGTTTAGTGTGAGAGACCAGAGACACTGGTCTAGCGTGAGAGACCAGACACACTGGTATAGTGTGAGGGACCAGATACAGTGGTCTAGTGTGAGAGAATAGAAACAATGGTCTAGTGTGAGAGACCAGACACACTGGTCTAGCGTGAGAGACCAGAGGCACTGGTCTAGTGTGAGAGACCAGACACACTGGTCTAGTGTGAGAGACCAGAGACAAAGGTCTAGTGTGAGAGACCAGAGACACTGGTCTAGTGTGAGAGACCAGAGGCAATGGTCTAGTGTGAGAGACCAGACACAATGGTCTATTGTGAGACCAGATACACTGGTCTAGTGTGAGAGACCAGAGACAATGGTCTAGTGTGAGAGACCAGAGACACTGGTCCACTGTGAGAGACCAGACACACTGGTTTAGTGTGAGAGACCAGAGACACTGGTCTAGTGTGAGAGACCAGAGACACTGTTCTAGTGTGAGACCAGAGACACTGGTCTGGCGCGAGAGACCAGGGACATTGGTCTAGTGTGAGAGACCAAAGACACTGGTCTAGTGTGAGACCAGAGACACTGGTCTAGTGTGAGAGACCAATAGACAATGGTCTAGTGTGAGAGACCAGAGACATTGGTCAAGTGTGAGACACCAGAGACCCTGGTCTAGTGTGAGAGACCAGAGACACTGGTCTAGTGTGAGAGACCAATAGACAATGGTCTAGTGTGAGAGACCAGAGACATTGGTCTAGTGTGAGAGACCAGAGACACTGGTCTAGTGTGAGAGACCAGAGACACTGGTCTAGTGTGAGAGACCAGAGATACTGGTCTAGTGTGAGAGACCAGGAACACTGGTCTAGTGTGAGAGACCAGAGACACTGGTCTAGTGTGAGAAACCAGAGACACTGGTCTAGTGTGAGAGACCAGAGATACTGGTCTAGTGTGAGAGACCAGGAACACTGGTCTAGTGTGAGAGACCAGAGACACTGGTCTAGTGTGAGAGACCAGAGACACTGTTCTAGTGTGAGACCAGCGACACTGGTCTGGCGCGAGAGACCAGGGACATTGGTCTAGTGTGAGAGACCAAAGACACTAGTCTAGTGTGAGACTAGAGACACTGGTCTAGTGTGAGAGACCAATAGACAATGGTCTAGTGTGAGAGACCAGAGACATTGGTCAAGTGTGAGAGACCAGAGACCCTGGTCTAGTGTGAGAGACCAGAGACACTGGTCTAGTGTGAGAGACCAATAGACAATGGTCTAGTGTGAGAGACCAGAGACATTGGTCTAGTGTGAGAGACCAGAGACACTGGTCTAGTGTGAGAGACGAGACACACTGGTCTAGTGAGAGAGACCAGAGACAATGGTCTAGTGTGAGAGACCAGAGACACTGGTCTAGTGTGAGAAACCAGGTACACTGGTCTGATGTGAGAGACCAGAGACCCTGGTGTAGTGTGAGAGACCAGACACACTGGTCTAGTGTGAGAGACCAGAGACGCTGCTCTAGTGTGAGAGACCAGAGACACTGGTCTAGTGTGAGAGACCAGAGACACTGATCTAGTGTGAGAGACCAGAGACACTGGTCTAGTGTGAGAGACGAGAGACACTGGTCTAGTGTGTGAGACCAGAGACATTGGTCAAGTGTGAGAGACCAGAGACCCTGGTCTAGTTTGAGAGACCAGAGACACTGGTCTAGTGTGAGAGACCAATAGACAATGGTCTAGTGTGAGAGACGAGAGACATTGGTCTAGTGTGAGAGACCAGGGACACTGGTCTAGTGTGAGAGACCAGACACACTGGTCTAGTTAGAGAGACCAGAGACAATGGTCTAGTGTGAGAGACCAGAGACACTGGTCTAGTGTGAGAAACCAGGTACACTGGTCTGATGTGAGAGACCAGAGACCCTGGTGTAGTGTGAGAGACCAGACACACTGGTCTAGTGTGAGAGACCAGAGACGCTGGTCTAGTGTGAGAGACCAGAGACACTGGTCTAGTGTGAGAGACCAGAGACACTGATCTAGTGTGAGAGACGAAAGACACTGGTCTAGTGTGAGAGACCAGGGACACTTGTCTAGTGTGAGAGACCAGAGACATTGGTCTAGTGTGAGACCAGAGACCCTGGTCTAGTGTGAGAGACCAGGTACACTGGTCTAGTGTGAGAGACCAGGTACATTGGTCTAGTGTGAGAGACCAGGTACACTGGTCTAGTGTGAGAGACCAGGTACATTGGTCTAGTGTGAGAGACCAGGTACATTGGTCTAGTGTGAGAGACCAGAAACACTGGTCTAGTGTGAGAGACCAGAGACACTGGTCTAGTGTGAGAGACCAGAGACACTGTTCTAGTGTGAGAGACCAGAGACTGGTCTAGTGTGAGAAACCAGACACACTGGTCTAGTGTAAGAGACCAGAAACGCTGGTCTAGTGTGAGAGACCAGATACAATGGTCTAGTGTGAGGGAACAGAGACACTGGTCTAGTGTGAGAGACCAGAGACACTGGTCTAGTATGAGAGACCAGAGACACTGGTCTAGTGTGAGGGACCAGAGACACTGGTCTAGTGTGAGAGACCAGAGACACTGGTCTAGTGTGAGGGACCAGAGACACTAGTCAAGTGTGAGAGACCAGAGACATTGGTCTAGTGTGAGAGACCAGAGACACTGGTCTAGCGTGAGAGGCCAGAGACACTGGTCTTGTGTGAGAGACCACAGACACTGGCATAGTGTGAGTGACCAGAGACACTGGTCTAGTGTGAGAGACCAGAGACACTGGTCTAGCGTGAGAGACCAGAGACACTGGTCTAGTGTGAGAGACCAGAGACACTGGCATAGTGTGAGTGACCAGAGACACTGGTCTAGTGTGAGAGACCAGAGAAACTGGTCTAGTGTGAGGGACCAGAGACACTGGTCTAGTGTGAGAGACCAGAGACACTGGTCTAGTGTGAGAGACCAGAGACTTTGGTCTAGTGCGAGAGACCAGGTACACTGGTCTAGTGTGAGAGACCAGAGACACTGGTCTGGTGTGAGACCTAAGACAGGATGTCTCTCTGACGTAGACACATGAGAGGACAAGGAAGTAGATAAAAGTACAAGGTAGTACATGAGAGTACAAGAGAGTACATGGAAAAGCCAGGTGAGTACTGATGAGTGCCCATTGAAGGTATTACTAAGTATAACTACCTTCTTCTATATAGATTAAGAAGTATGGAGTATAATAAACGTGTGTGAGTCAGGCAGACCACTGTCGTAGCCACTAAACCAATACATGTACATGTATTAATAATGTATAGACAGATTACTCGAACGTATTTCATTATCAAAATGTTGGAAAAGGTTTTAAGAAGAACGACTGCCTGTCATATGACTGACAACACTTGCACAACCCGGGGCAGCGTGGGTGTACAGCAGGTCGCTACTCCTCCCTCAGCTACTGCACCACTATAATATGGTCTTGGATGCACTGGAGGACAGATATAGACAGACTGGTTATAAATGACCATAATTTTTAAAGGAGTGGACCGGTAAGCCAGCGGAAGGCCTCGGTCAGATGACCAAAAGCTCCAAAGGCGGGTCATCATCTGACTAAGACCCGCGTCAGGAAACATTTGTCCTGTTTCCTGACGAATCTTACCTAACCTAACTGGAGGACAGACTGCAGATGTACCACACACACACTTTGCAAAAGCATTCGACAAGTGCGCTCATCGTATAATAGTGCACAAAATGCGTGCTAAAGAAATAAATAGAAAAGTGAGATAACAGATTTTTATTTTCTAACCAATAGAACGGAAAGAGTAATAGTAAACAGAGTAAAGTTAGAGGTTGCCACAGTGAAAAGCTCTGTTCCACAAGTTCTACTCGCCGCCATCCTTTTCCTCATCCTCATATTTGACACAGAGACACAAATCACAGCACTATCATCCTTTTCAGACGATACTAGAATGTACGTGACAGTGTCATCCATCGAGGACACAGTAAATCTCCAGCGTAACATAAACAGTGCCTTCCTGTGCGCAGCAGAAAAACAATATATTGTTCAATAAGGCAAATGCTACTTGTTATTCCGTTGTGATAAAGGTGAAAAAATAAAAGCCAGAATGGAGCATAAAATTAATTTCAGGCAGTTAATATAGCAAATAATTAACGTGAAGAACTTAGGAGTGTTAATGTCAGAGGATCTCACCTTCAAGGAACAAGACAGTGTCATTATTACAACTGCGAAGAAAATAACAGGATGGATAATGAGAACCTTCAATACAAAGGATACCAAGTCTGTGATAATTCTCTTTAAGACACTTGTCACTCTAGGATCTTGTACACTAACAGCCACAGTCAAGGCAGGAGAAACTGCAGACCTACATGATGTACAGAGAACCTTCACTGAACATATAAGTTCAGTCAGACACCCAAATTACTGGTAATGTTTAAAGTTCCTTGACCTGTACTCCTTGAAACGCAGGCGAGAATGATACATCATAATTTACATCTGGAAAATCCTAGAAGCAATCTGCACACAAAAGTCACTTCCTAGGAAAGCAAAAGACTCGGCAAATAGTGCAATATACCCTCACTAAAGAACAGGGATGCCGTGAGTACACTGAGAGGCAACACAGTAAGTGTAAGGGGCCCAAGACTATATAACACCCTTCCATCATATATACATAAAGAAGATTAGCAATAGACTTCTGGCTGTCTTTAAGAAAGCGCTGGATAAGTTTCTCAAGCCAGTTTATGACCAGCCGGGCTGTGGTTCGTACGCTGGACTGCATGCGGCCAGCAGTAAGAGCCTGTTTGATCAGTCCTTGATTCACATGGTGTGGGACCGGGTCGTGGGAGCGTTGACTCCGTGGAACCAATGAAAGGTACGTGCGCATGCGCATTACCAACATACGTCACCCACGTGACCATGATAACCTTACATAACAACTCTATCTCTGTGTTATCTCTACACGAGACGGTGATAACGGTGGAGATAGCAAGATACAACACCACAGATATCACCTGGATATCTTCCACCTTTATTGAAAGAAGATTAACAAAAAAATAATCCATTCCTGGGACACTGAAAGCTTGGATTCAAAGTGATTGGATTTTCCGAAGTGCGGATTAAGAGGATTCTGGGCTTTGTATGAACCCTGGGTTAACTGCATTGCTACATTAACAACACTGTTGTGCTAACCTCGTTCCTAGTTAATACAGCACACTCTCTAATACAAAAATATATAAGAATAATAAATTATTTTTTATTAACACCTCGTGGGCTGTTTCCCACCAAAGCAGGGTGGCCGGAAAAAGAAGAAACACTTTGATAATCATTCATTCCATCACTGTCTTGCCAAAGGCGTGCTTACACTACAGTTAAAAAAACTGCAACATCATCACTCCTCCTTTAGAGTACAGACACTGTACTTCACAACTCCAGGACCCAAGTCCGGCCTGCCGGTTTCCCTGAATCCCTTCATAAATGTTAACTTACTCACACTCCAACAGCAGGTCGTCATAAAAAAAAACATCCGTCTCCACTCACTGTCTAACAAACTCATCCAAGCTCGCTGGCAGTCCAAGCACCTTGCACACATAACCTCCTTTACCCCTACCCTGCCTTCCGCTACAGAGTTATATGCCCCACACCTGCTAATCTCGAAATTACAGGTTCTCTGTATTATATTCACAACACACATTGCCCTCAGACACAAGATCTCTACTGCCTCCAGCCTTCTCCTTGTTGCAACATTCACCACCTATGCTTCACACCCATATAAGAGCGTTGGTATAACTATACTCTCATACATTCCCCTCTTTGCTTCCATGGATAATGTTCTTTGTCTCCACAGACTCCTCAGTGCACCACTCACCTTTCTTCCCTCATCAATTCTATGATTCACTTCGTCTTTCATAGACCCATCTGCTGACACGTCCACTCTCAAATATCTGAACACATTCCAAACTTTCTCCCTCCAATCTGATATCCAATCTTTCAGAAATTACCTAAATTTTTTGCTATCCTCATCACCTTGCTTTTTTCCTACATTCACTTTTCTTTTTTTTTCTTTTACATACCCTTCCAAATTCGTTCACCAACCTCTGCAACTTCTCTTCAGAATCTCCCAAAAGCACAGTGTCATCAGTAAAGAGCAACTGTGACAACTCCCACTTTGTGTTAGATTCTTCATCTTTTAATCCCACACCTCTTGCCAATACCCGACCATTCGCTTCTCTTACAACCCCATCCATAAATATACTGAACAACCACGGTGACATCACACATCCTTGTCTAACGCCTACTTTTACTGGGAAATAATCTCGCTCTCTCTCCAACATACTCTAACCTGAGCCTCACTATCCTTGTAAAAACTTTTAACTGCTTTCAGGAACCTATTTCCTACTGCACAAATTTACAACATCTGCCACACTGCTCCCCTATCCAGCCTATCATATGTTTTTTTTGCAAATCAATAAAAGCAACGAAAACCTCTCTAACTTTATCTAAATATTATTAACCTTTATGTTCCACTGTAAACATTGTAAACCTCTATGTTTCAATGTAAACACACCCCCTACACTTTCTAAGGCCTCCTTGTTCATCTGCTATCCTGCTCTCCAGGTATACTCAACAGGCTTATTCCCCTATAATTTTTACACTCTCTTTTGTCCCCTGCTCTCCAGGTATACTCAACAGGCTTATTCCCCTATAATTTTTACACTCTCTTTTGTCCCCTGCTCTCCAGGTATACTCAACAGGCTTATTCCCCTATAATTTTTACACTCTCTTTTGTCCCCTTTGCCTTTATACAAAGGAACTAAGCATGCACTCTGAAAATCCCTAGGTATCTTATCCTCTTCCATACATTTTAATAGCACCAACAATTCCAAAACTATATCCCCAACTGCGTTTAGCATTTCTGTCTTTATCCCATCAATTCCAGCTGCTTTACCCTTTTCATTCTACCTATTGCCTCACGCATCTCCTCCACACTCACAACTGGCTCTTCCTCACTCTTACAAGATGTTATACCTCCCTGCCCAAATACATGAAATCACAGCTTCCCTATCTTTATCAACATTAAACAGTTCCTCAAAATATTCCCTCCATCATCTCCTATTTTTAACTGTCAAATCCATTCGTTTCCTTGACTTACTTAACTTATTAATCTCACTCCAAAACTTTTCCTTATTCTTATAAAAATTTCCTCATAGCATCTCACCCACTCCCTCTCATTTTCCTCTCCTTTTACATTGCTTCACCACTCTCTTAACGTCTTATTCTCTCCATATGTTCCTCCCTCCTTGCATCACTTCTACTTTGTAAAACTCTCTTATATGCTAACATTTTCTCTCTTACTACTCTCTTTATATCATCATTCCACCAATCACTCTTCTTCCCTCCCGCACCCACTTTCCTGTAACCACAAACTTCTGCTGAACACTCTAACACTTTATTCTTAAATCTACCCCATACATCTTCGACCCCATTGCCTATACTCTCACTAGCCCATCTTTCTTCCAATAGTTGTATATCTTATCCAAACTACCTCCTCTTCTAATTTATAAACCTTCACTTCTTTCTTACTTGCTGATACTATTCTCCTTGTTTCCCATTTACCTTTTACTCTCACTGTAGCTACAACTAAAATAAATGATCTGATATATCTGTGGCCCCTCTATAAACATGTACATCCTGAAGTCTATCCATTAGTCTTTTATCTACCAATACACTGTCCAACAAACTATTCTCATTACGCCCTATATTATATCTTGTATACTTATTTATCCCTCTTTTTCTTAAAATATATATTACCTATTACAACAGCCCTTTCTATACAAAGTTCAATCAGGGACCCCCTATTATTATTTACACCTTGCATCCCAAACTTACCTACCACACCCTCTCTAACGTTTCTCCTACTTTGGCATTTAGGTCCCCTACCACAATTACTCTTTCACTTAGCCCAAAACTTTCCAAACACTCGCCTAGCATCTCCCAAAATCTCTCTCTCTCTCTCTCTCTCTCTCTCTCTCTCTCTCTCTCTCTCTCTCATCTATACTTCTCTCTTCTCCAGGTGCATACAAACTTGTTATGACCCACTTTTCGCATCAGACACTTATTTCAATCCGTATAATCCTTGAATTTATGCATTCATATTCCTTCTTATCCTTCAGTAACTGATCCCTCAACATTATTGCCACCCTTTCCTTAGATCTAACTCTCTCAGATTCTCCTGACTTAATTCCATTTATTTCTCCACACTGAAACTCACCTTCAGCTGTTTCGCTTAGAGCTAGGACATCCAACTTCTTTTCACTGATAACATTAGCAATCATCTCGTATCATCCGCACTACATCCACACACACTCAAACATCCCAGTTTTATAAAGTTTTTCTTAGTAATATTTTTAGTAATGTATACAGGAAAATGGGTTACTAGCCCCTTGATCCCGGCACTTTAGTCGCCTCTTACCACACTTACCCGTGAAAGGAATACTAATATTAATATAACTACTACTACTACTAACAATAATAATAATAACAACAATAATAATAATAATAATAATAATAATAATAATAATATTAATAACAATAATAATAATAATAATAATAATAATAATAATAATAATTATAATAATAATAATAATAACAATAATAATAATAATAATAATAATAATAATAATAATAATAATAATAATAATAATTATAATAATAATAATAATAACAATAATAATAATAATTATAATAATAATAATAATAATAATAATAATAATAATAATAATAATAATAATAATAATAATAATAATAATAATAATAATAATAATAATAATAATAATAATAATACAATAATAATAATAATAATAATAATAATAATAATAATAATAATAATAATACAATAATAATAATAATAATAATAATAATAATAATAATAATAATAATAATAATACAATAATAATAATAATAATAATAATAATAATAATAATAATAATAATAATAATAATAATAATAATAATAATAGCTTCAACAAACTGGTTTATTAACTCAGTTAATTAAAAGAGACAATAAACATGAAATCTTCTTAATGATTATTATTTTTTAATTAGTTCTCCGGATAATAACACAATAAAACCCAGAACCCGGATACACGGTAACCGGTAGTCCGGATACACGGTAACTGATAGTCCGGATACACGGTAACCGCTAGTCCGGATACACGGTAACTGGTAGTCCGGATACACGGTAACTGGTAGTCCGGATACACGGTAACTGGTAGTCCGGATACACGGTAACCGGTAGTCCGGATACACGGTAATTGATAGTCCGGATACACGGTAACCGGTAGTCCGGATACACGGTAACTGGTAGTCCGGATACACGGTAACCGGTAGTCCGGATACACGGTAACTGATAGTCCGGATACACGGTAACTGGTAGTCCGGATACACGGTAACCGGTAGTCCGGATACACGGTAACTGGTAGTCCGGATACACGGTAACTGATAGTCCGGATACACGGTAACTGGTAGTCGGGATACATGGTAACTGATAGTCCGGATACACGGCAACTGGTAGTCGGGATACACGGTACCCGGTAGTCCGGATACACGGTAACCGGTAGTCCGCATACACGGTAACTGATAGTCCGGATACACGGTAGTCCGGATACACGGTAACCGGTAGTCGGGATACACGGTAACCGGTAGTCCGGATACACGGTAACCGGTAGTCCGGATACACGGTAACCGCTAGTCCGGATACACGGTAACTGGTAGTCGGGATACACGGTAACCGGTAGTCCGGATACACGGAAACTGGTAGTCGGGATACACGGTAACCGGTAATCCGGATACACGGTAACTGGAAGGCGGGATACACGGTAACCGGTAGTCCGGATACACGGTAACTGGTAGTCGGGATACACGGTAATCGCTAGTCCGGATACACGGTAACTGGTAGTCAGGATACACGGTAACCGGTAGCCCGGATACACGGTAACCGGTAGTCCGGATACACGGTAACCGGTAGTCCGGATACACGGTAACCGGTAGTCCGGATACATGTTAGTAGTCGATTTTTCCACTGAGCGAGGTATTCCGGAAAAGGCCTTCCACTGAGCGAGGTATCCGGTTTAGGCCTTCCACTGAGCGAGGTATCCGGTTTAGGCCTTCCACTGAGCGAGGTATCCGGTTTAGGCCTTCCACTGAGCGAGGTATCCGGTCTAGGGCCAGCAGCTGGAGGGTCACCTTTTCACACCTAGGTGTTACTTCCGGTTTGACCTTGACCTCGCCCTCGAGACTACCTCACCCTTGACTCCCCCCCAACCAATACCCCCGCCCACGACCCCCCTTCGCGACCCCTCCGTCGCGCCGCGCGCCCGCGTGCGCCCTTCGCGACACCCGCATGCGCCCTTCGCGACCCCCGCCCGCGCCTTCTGCTGCGCCTTCTGCAGCGTCGTCCGGATCGCCCCCGCGCCTCGAATTTTTTTCCGATTTTTTCTAATTTTTTTGAATTTCATTTTCTTGTGCTCTCCATCTCCTCGGATCAAGTTTTTAAGGTTCCCCCTCTCACTTTCACCCCCATCCCAAAATTTCTCGAAATCAAAGTCTCCATCTCCTCGGATCAAGTTTTTTGGATCCCCCCTATGGGGTTTTCGAAATTCCCCTCCTTCCACCCCCACCCCCAACCCCCCAAAATTTCTCAATATTACCAAGTTTTTGGATTCCCCCCTATGGGGTTTTCGAAATTCTCCAATTCCTCGGATCAAGTTTTTGGATTCCCCCTATGGGGTTTTCGAAATTCTCCATCTCCTTGGATCAAATTTTTAAGGCCCCCCCCTCCCACTTTCACCCCCCAACCCCCAAAATTTCTCAATATTACCAAGTTTTTGGAATCCCCCCTCTGGGGGTAAGCATGCTTACTACAGGTCTAAACAAGTCAAATGAACTAAGAAGGGTGTTTACTCGGCGGTCAGTGACGTCACACATACAAGCTGAATCTCGTCGACCCTTTTAGTTCATTAAAGTTAATAAGGGGACATAGTAGTGACATCACGCGCACACAGGCTGAATCTTGTCGACCCTTTTAGTTCATTAAAGTTAATAAGGGGACATAGTAGTGACGTCACACGCACACAGGCTGAATCTTGTCGATCCTTTTAGTTCATTAAAGTTAATAAGGGGATATAGTACCTACAACATAGGGAAAACATTTTCACTCTTAACCCCAATTTTTTTCTCGTTTTAACCCTTTTAGTTCATTAAAGTTAATAAGGGGACATAGTACCTACATCATAGGGAAAACATTTTCACTCTTAACCCAAATTTTTTATCATCAGAAAGTCGCATTTTTCGTTAATACCCACAATTTCTTTACAAAATACAACACAACATTATCACAAAAAACTAACTCAAACTAACCCAAAGTTAATAAGGGGACACAGTACATCAAAAAAAAAGTCACAAAAACTAACTCAAACACTTTTACTTTGAACATCACCAAAACACTCTCATAAATCATTTGAATACTCACATAAACACCTTTGAACACCTTCAAAACACTCTTGAACACCTTCAAAAACACCTTAGAACATTTTCAATCAACACCGAAACACTTCCAAAAAACACAATTTGAGTACTCCCAATTACACCACTGAATACTACTAAAACACCGCTGAATTCAATCAAAACACCCTTCAACACCTTCAAAAACCATTGAACACCTTCAAAACACTCTTGAACACCTTCTAAAACACCTTTGAACATTTCCAATCAACACTGAAACACTTCCAAAAACACAATTTGAGTACTCCCAATTACACCACTGAATACTACTAAAACACCGCTGAATTCAATCAAAACACCCTTCAACACCTTCAAACACCCTTGAACACCTTCAAAACACTCTTAAACACACTCAAAACACCTTTGAATAACCTCAAAACACCTTTGAACACCTTCAAAACACCCTTGAACACCTTCAAAACACCCTTGATCACCTTCAAAAAAACAACATTTGAACACACTCAAAACACCTTTGAACACCTTTGAACATTTCCAAAACACTATTTGAGTACTCCCAAATAAGATTTGACATCTCTAATTTATCTGCACTTACACATTTCATTAAATTACAACTCATCCCTCAGTCTCCAGACTAGGCATTTTCTCGTTTTTACCCTTTTAGTTCATTAAAGTTATTAAGGGGACACAATACATCAGAAAAAAAGTCACAAAAACTAACTCAAACACTTTACTTTGAACATCCCCAAAACACTCTCATAAATCATTTGAATACTCACATAAACACCCTTGAACACCTTCAAAACACCTTTGAATATCGTTTTTAAACTAATTTCATCACAACCCACTTATATAATCTTTTTTTCGGTAACTCTAATTCGACTACACTACCCTCATCAATTACCAACAAATTTTACTCGTTTTAACTAATGTCATCACTGTAACCAAGATTTTCACAAAAAAACTCTATGACACCTAACACACACGCACACACACACCCCACAACACCCACAATTTTTTCTCGTTTTATCTAATTTCATCAGAAAGTCACATCAACAACAACCCACAACCCACAACACCCACAACCCACAATTTTTTCTCGTTTTAACCCTTTTAGTTCATTAAAATTAATAAGGGGGCACAGTACATCAGAAAGTCACAACAACAACAACAACCCACAACCCACAACACCCACAACCCACAATTTTTTCTCGTTTCAACTAATTTCATCAGAAAAAGGCACAACACCCCACAACCCACAATTTTTTCTCGTTTCAACTAATTTCATCAGAAAAAGTCACAACACCCCACATCCCACATTTTTTTCTCGTTTTAACCCTTTTAGTTCATTAAAGTTAATAAGGGGACACACTACATCAGAAAAAGTCACAAAAACAACCCACTTATATCATCTTTTTCGGTATCTCTAATTCGACTACATTACCCACAACCCTCATCAATTACCAATTTATTCACATTTTTTCCCCCTTTTTACTGAATCTTAAAAGTAATACACATTCCTCCCTACAGTACTAAAATTCTAATAAAATCCTCTCCATACACATCTCCTTGTATCCACATAAATTAATATTATACTCGCATCAACTACCCAACTATTGCGACATGTTTCAACACCCTCCATTCTTTTCCAATATATCATAACTTTTCATTTCTATAATTTCTTTTTAAAATATTCACACATTACCTTTATATTCAGTAAAATCTCCCCATATTTCTAATTACAACCCTCCCCATACCCCTCTCCATCTCACCCGCATTTCTTCACATCCACTCACCCATCTCCCAACACACCTCTTCTGAACACACACAAAAATCACATTTCACATCCACAAATGCATCTCAAATCCACTAAAATCACTATAATCAAGATATTCACAAAACTCTATGACCACCTAACACACACACACACACACACACACACACACACACACACACACACACACACACCTAACTTAACCTAACCTAACCTAACATAACCTAACCTTACCTAAGCTAACCTAACCTAACCTAACCTACCCTAACCTAACCTAACCTAACCTAACCTAACCTTACCTAACCTTACCTAACTTTACCTAACCTAACCTAACCTAACCTAACCTAACCTAACCTAACCTATCCTAACCTAACCTTACCTTACCTAACCTAACCTAACCTAACCTAACCTAACCTAACCTAACCTATCCTAACCTAACCTAACCTTACCTAACCTAACCTAACCTAACCTAACCTAACCTAACCTAACCTAACCTTACCTAACCTAACCTAACCTAACCTAACCTAACCTATCCTAACCTAACCTTACCTAACCTAACCTAACCTAACCTAACCTAATCTAACATTACCTAACCTAACCTAACCTAACCTATCCTAACCTAACCTAACCTAACCTAACCTTACCTAACCTATCCTAACCTAACCTAACCTTACCTAACCTAACCTAACCTAACCTAACTTATCCTAACCTAACCTAACCTAACCTTACCTAACCTAACCTAACCTAACCTAACCTAACCTAACCTAACATTACCTAACCTAACCTAACCTAACCTATCCTAACCTAACCTAACCTAACCTAACCTAAAATATATTGGAACACTTCCAAAATACATTAGAGTACTCCAGAATTACTTTGAACGACTCCATTTTTGGATATTTCCAAATTAGTTTTGAAAACTTTATCGTAAAATCGAACATTATTTTCTTGTTGGTAAACACACCCATGGTAGAAATATTTACTCGATTTCCGAATAGAAACACTTTCCTCGCTCTGAGAGACTCATTGAGCTTATATGGGCCGCCCCTTTCCCCGACGCCACTGTGTAATGCGATTCACACCCAAGGTAGAAAATCACACCCGCGGCAACACAGGTCAGACAGACGGCATGTAATGCGATTCACACCCAAGGTAGAACATAACATCTGCGTCAACTCAGGTCAGACAGACGCCATGTAATGCGGTTCACATCCAAGGTAGATTTAAGATAATCATCGCCTTACCGAACACCTGCATCAACTCACCTAACCGAACCTAACCTATCCTAGCCTAACCTAACCGAACCTAACCTAACCTTACCTAACCTAACCTAACCGAACCTAACCTAACCTAGCCTAACCTAACCTAACCTAACCGAACCTATCCTAACCTAACCTAACCTAACCTAACCTAACACCATCAAACACCTCCGAATACTCCCCAAAACACTACTGATTACTACCAAATCACCACTGAATACTACCAAATCACCGTCAAAATCACCAGAAACTAAGTTTAACATCACCATCCAACTTTAACATCACCAGTTGTAATTTAATGAAATGTGTAAGTGCAGATAAATTAGAGATAACAAATCTTATTTGGGAGTACTCAAATAGTGTTTTGGAAATGTACAAAGGTGTTTTGAGTGTGTTCAAATGTTGTTTTTTGAAGGTGTTGAAGGGTGTTTTGATTGAATTCAGCGTGTTTTAGTAGTATTCAGTGGTGTAATTGGGAGTACTCAAATTGTGTTTTTGGAAGTGTTTCAGTGTTGATTGGAAATGTTCAAAGGTGTTTTAGAAGGTGTTCAAGAGTGTTTTGAAGGTGTTCAAGGGTGTTTGAAGGTGTTGAAGGGTGTTTTGATTGAATTCAGCGGTGTTTTAGTAGTATTCTTCTTTGCAAATATACAGGGTCTAAAGCCAGCAACAAACAACAAAATACCTTTCATCCGTGGACTGCTTGCAGAGGCAAAGGCAATGTTCGCGGCTTTCACTGAGACCCACATAAAGGATCACTTGGACAACGAAATATGGATCCCAGGTTACAACCTATACAGATGTGACAGAGTGAACAGGCAAAAGGGGGGGGTTGGCCTGTACATTGCAGAGTCACTTCTTTGCACAGAACTGCTTAATGCCTCAAATGATGTAGTGGAAGTTTTAGCAGTAAAGGTCGAGAACCAAAACCTAGTCATTGTGGTAGTCTACAAGCCTCCGGATGCAACATCCCAGCAATTCCAGGAACAGCTGTTAAAAATTGACCACTGTCTGGAAAATCTTGCAACTCCTGCACCCAACATCTTGCTCCTGGGGGATTTCAACTTAAGGCACCTAAAATGGAGGAATATAGCAAATAATATTGTTGCAGTAATAACACCAGGAGGCAGCTCTGATGAAAACTCACACTCACACGAGCTTTTAAATCTCTGCACAAAATTCAATTTAAACCAGCAAATAATAGAGCCTACTAGACTGGAGAATACACTAGACCTCATCTTCACTAACAATGATGATCTGATAAGAAATGTCACCATATCAAAAACAATATACTCAGATCACAACATAATTGAGGTTCAGACATGTATGCGTGGAGCCCCAGACCGACAAAATGAGACTAGTCACGAGGGAGCATTCACCAAATTCAACTTCAATAACAAAAACATAAAGTGGGACCAAGTAAACCAAGTCCTAACCGATATAAGCTGGGAAGATACACTAAGCAACACAGACCCCAACTTATGCCTAGAACTGATTAACTCGGTGGCACTCGATGTATGCACAAGGCTTATTCCTCTAAGAAAAAGGAGGAGTAGATGTAAAATAGAAAGAGACAGGCGCTCCCTTTACAGGCGACGGAAAAGAATAACAGAGCGGCTAAAAGAGGTCAATATATCTGAAATGCGTAGGGAGACACTGGTCAGAGAAATAGCAAGCATCGAACTTAAGCTAAAAGAATCCTTTAGGAGTCAGGAATCGCAGGAAGAACTAAAAGCCATAAATGAAATCGAAAGAAACCCAAAGTATTTCTTCTCCTATGCCAAATCAAAGTCAAGAACAACGTCCAGTATTGGGCCCCTACTTAAACAAGATGGGTCCTACACAGATGACAGCAAGGAAATGAGTGAGCTACTCAAGTCCCAATATGACTCAGTTTTTAGCAAGCCGCTAACCAGACTGAGAGTCGAAGATCAAAATGAATTTTTTATGAGAGAGCCACAAAATTTGATTAACACAAGCCTATCCGATGTTATCCTGACGCCAAATGACTTCGAACAGGCGATAAATGACATGCCCATGCACTCTGCCCCAGGGCCAGACTCGTGGAACTCTGTGTTCATCAAGAACTGCAAGAAGCCCCTATCACGAGCCTTTTCCATCCTATGGAGAGGGAGCATGGACACGGGGGTCGTCCCTCAGTTACTAAAAACAACAGACATAGCCCCACTCCACAAAGGGGGCAGTAAAGCAATAGCAAAGAACTACAGACCAATAGCACTAACATCCCATATCATAAAAATCTTTGAAAGGGTCCTAAGAAGCAAGATCACCACCCATCTAGAAACCCATCAGTTACACAACCCAGGGCAACATGGGTTTAGAACAGGTCGCTCCTGTCTGTCTCAACTATTGGATCACTACGAGAAGGTCCTAAATGCACTAGAAGACAAAAAGAATGCAGATGTAATATATACAGACTTTGCAAAAGCCTTCGACAAGTGTGACCATGGCGTAATAGCGCACAAAATGCGTGCTAAAGGAATAACAGGAAAAGTCGGTCGATGGATCTATAATTTCCTCACTAACAGAACACAGAGAGTAGTCGTCAACAGAGTAAAGTCCGAGGCAGCTACGGTGAAAAGCTCTGTTCCACAAGGCACAGTACTAGCTCCCATCTTGTTCCTCATCCTCATATCCGACATAGACAAGGATGTCAGCCACAGCACCGTGTCTTCCTTTGCAGATGACACCCGAATCTGCATGACAGTGTCTTCCATTGCAGACACTGCAAGGCTCCAGGCGGACATCAACCGAATCTTTCAGTGGGCTGCGGAAAACAATATGAAGTTCAACGATGAGAAATTTCAATTACTCAGATATGGTAAACATGAGGAAATTAAATCTTCATCAGAGTACAAAACAAATTCTGGCCACAAAATAGAGCGAAACACCAACGTCAAAGACCTGGGAGTGATTATGTCGGAGGATCTCACCGTCAAGGACCATAACATTGTATCAATCGCATCTGCTAGAAAAATGACAGGATGGATAATGAGAACCTTCAAAACTAGGGAGGCCAAGCCCATGATGACACTCTTCAGGTCACTTGTTCTATCTAGGCTGGAATATTGCTGCACTCTAACAGCACCTTTCAAGGCAGGTGAAATTGCCGACCTAGAAAATGTACAGAGAACTTTCACGGCCCGCATAACGGAGATAAAACACCTCAATTACTGGGAGCGCTTGAGGTTTCTAAACCTGTATTCCCTGGAACGCAGGAGGGAGAGATACATGATTATATACACCTGGAAAATCCTAGAGGGACTAGTACCGAACTTGCACACGAAAATCACTCACTACGAAAGCAAAAGACTTGGTAGACGATGCACCATCCCCCCAATGAAAAGCAGGGGTGTCACTAGCACGTTAAGAGACCATACAATAAGTGTCAGGGGCCCAAGACTGTTCAACTGCCTCCCAGCATACATAAGGGGGATTACCAACAGACCCCTGGCAGTCTTCAAGCTGGCACTGGACAATCACCTAAAGTCAGTTCCTGATCAGCCGGGCTGTGGCTCGTACGTTGGTTTGCGTGCAGCCAGCAGCAACAGCCTGGTTGATCAGGGGCTGATCCATCAGGAGGCCTGGTCACAGACCGGGCCGCGGGGGCGTTGACCCCCGAAACTCTCTCCAGGTAAACTCCAGGTATTCAGTGGTGTAATTGGGAGTACTCAAATTGTGTTTTTTGGAAGTGTTTCGGTGTTGATTGAAAATGTTCTAAGGTGTTTTTGAAGGTGTTCAAGAGTGTTTTGAAGGTGTTCAAAGGTGTTTATATGAGTATTCAAATGATTTATGAGAGTGTTTTGGTGATGTTCAAAGTAAAAGTGTTTGAGTTAGTTTTTGTGACTTTTTTTTTGATGTACTGTGTCCCCTTATTAACTTTGGGTTAGTTTGAGTTAGTTTTTTGTGATAATGTTGTGTTGTATTTTGTAAAGAAATTGTGGGTATTAACGAAAAATGCGACTTTCTGATGATAAAAAATTTGGGTTAAGAGTGAAAATGTTTTCCCTATGATGTAGGTACTATGTCCCCTTATTAACTTTAATGAACTAAAAGGGTTAAAACGAGAAAAAAATTGGGGTTAAGAGTGAAAATGTTTTCCCTATGTTGTAGGTACTATATCCCCTTATTAACTTTAATGAACTAAAAGGATCGACAAGATTCAGCCTGTGTGCGTGTGACGTCACTACTATGTCCCCTTATTAACTTTAATGAACTAAAAGGGTCGACAAGATTCAGCCTGTGTGCGCGTGACGTCACTGACCGCCGAGTAAACACCGTTCTTAGGTCATTCGACTTGTTTAGACCTGTAGTAAGAGAGAGCACCATAAGAGGAGTTCATTTGAATACTTACCCCAGAGGGGGGAATCCAAAAAACTTGATCCGAGGAGATCATAAGAATTTCGAAAACCCCATAGGGGGGAATCCAAAAACTTGCATTATCGAGAAAATTTGATCCGAGGAGATCATAAGAATTTCGAAACCCCCATAGGGGGGAATCCAAAAACTTGGTAATATCGAGAAATTTTGGGAAATGGGGGTTGGGTGTGGAAGGAGGGACAATCCAAAAAACCTTGATCCAAGGAGATGGAGAATTTCGAAAACCCCATAGGGGGGATCCAAAAAAAAAACTTGATCCGAGGAGATGGAGTCTTGGCATTATCGAGAAATTTTGGGGGTTGGGGGGTGAAAGTCGGAGGGGGAATCCAAAAACTTGTATTATCGAGAAAAATTTGAGGTGGGGGTTGGGGGTGGAAGGAGGGACAATCCAAAAAACCTTGATCCAAGGAGATGGAGAATTTCGAAAACCCCATAGGGGGGATCCAAAAAAAAACTTGATCCGAGGAGATGGAGACTTTGATTTCGAGAAATTTTGGGATGGAGGTGAAAGTGAGAGGGGGAATCCAAAAAACTTGATCCGAGGAGATGGAGAGCACAAGAAAATGAAATTCAAAAAAAATTCGAAAAAAATCGGAAAAAAATTCGAGGCGCGGGGGCGATCCGGACGACGCTGCAGAAGGCACAGCAGAAGGCGCGGCCGGGGGTCGCGAAGGGCGCGGGCGGGCACGTGGGCGGGCGAGGGCGGGGGTCGCGAAGGGTGTGGGGGGGCGCGCGGGCGGGCGCGCTGCGCGACGGGGGGTCGCGAAGGGGGGGGTCACGAAGGGCGCGGGCGGGGATATTGGTTGGGGGGTCAAGGGTGATGTAGTCTTGGTTCTGGAGGTGGAAGTACCGTGTCTGGCACTGTGATGGATGACTGGGAATGTTGTGGTTCTGGAGGTGGAAGTACCGTGTCTGGCACTGTGATGGATGACTGGGAATGTTGTGGTTCTGGAGGTGGAAGTACAGTGTCTGGCACTGTGATGGATGACTGAGAATGTTGTGGTTCTGGAGGTGGAAGTACCGTGTCTGGCACTGTGATGGATGACTGAGAATGTTGTGGTTCTGGAGGTGGAAGTACCGTGTCTGGCACTGTGATGGATGACTCAGGCTGTTGCTATGGAGGTGGAAGTACCGAGCCTGCCACTGTGATGGATGACTGAGAATGTTGTGGTTCTGGAGGTGGAAGTACAGTGTCTGGCACTGTGATGGATGACAGAGAATGTTGTGGTTCTGGAGGTGGAAGTACCGTGTCTGGCACTGTGATGGATGACTCAGGTTGTTGTGGTTCTGGAGGTGGAAGTACAGTGTCTGGCACTGTGATGGATGACTGAGAATGTTGTGGATCTAGGGGTGGAAGTATAGTGTCTGGCACTGTGATGGATGACTGGGAATGTTGTGGTTCTGGAGGTGGAAGTACAGTGTCTGGCACTGTGATGGATGACTGAGAATGTTGTGGTTCTGGAGGTGGAAGTACCGTGTCTGGCACTGTGATGGATGAATGGGAATGTTGTGGTTCTGGAGGTGGAAGTACAGTGTCTGGCACTGTGATGGATGACGGGGAATGTTGTGGTTCTGGAGGTGGAAGTACAGTGTCTGGCACTGTGATGGAAGAGTGAGAATGTTGTGGTTCTGGAGGTGGAAGTACAGTGTCTGGCACTGTGATGGATGACTGGGAATGTTGTGGTTCTGGAGGTGGAAGTACCGTGTCTGGCACTGTGATGGATGACTCAGGTTGTTGTGGTTCTGGAGGTGGAAGTACCGTGCCTGGCACTGTGATGGATGACTCAGGTTGTTGTTCTGGAGGTGGAAGTACCGTGCCTGCCACTGTGATGGATGACTGAGAATGTTGTGGTTCTGGAGGTGGAAGTACCGTGTCTGGCACTGTGATGGATGACTCAGGTTGTTGTTTTGGAGGTGGAAGTACCGTGCCTGCCACTGTGATGGATGACTGAGAATGTTGTGGTTCTGGAGGTGGAAGTACCGTGTCTGGCACTGTGATGGATGACTGAGAATGTTGTGGTTCTGGAGGTGGAAGTACCGTGTCTGGCACTGTGATGGATGACTGAGAATGTTGTGATTCTGGAGGTGGAAGTACCGTCTCTGGCACTCTGATGGATAACTGAGAATGTTGTGGTTCTGGAGGTGGAAGTACCGTGTCTGGCACTGTGATGGATGACGGAGAATGTTATGGTTCTGGAGGTGGAAGTACCGTGTCTAGCACTGTCATATATGACTAAGGTTGTTGTGGTTCTGGAGGTCGAAGTACAGTGCCTGGCACTGTGATGGATGACTCAGGTTGTTGTGGTTCTGCAGGTGGAAGTACCGTGCCTGCCACTGTGATGGATGACTGAGAATGTTGTGGTTCTGGAGGAGGAAGTACCGTGTCAGGCACTGTGATGGATGACTAAGAATGTTGTGGTTCTGGAGGTGGAAGTACCGTGTCTGGCACTGTGATGGATGACTCAGGTTGTTGTGGTTCTGGAGGTGGAAGTACCGTGTCTGGCACTGTGATGGATGACTGAGAATGTTGTGGTTCTGGAGGTGGAAGTACCGTGTCTGGCACTGTGATGGATGACTGAGAATGTTGTGGTTCTGGAGGTGGAAGTACCGTGTCTGGCACTGTGATGGATGACTGAGAATGTTGTGGTTCTGGAGGTGGAAGTACCGTGTCTGGCACTGTGATGGATGACTGAGAATGTTGTGGTTCTGGAGGTGGAAGTACCGTGTCTGGCACTGTGATAGATGACTCAGGATGTTGGGGTTCTGGAGGTGGGAATTACCGTGTCTGGCACTGTGATGGATGACTCAGGTTGTTGTGGTTCTGGAGGTGGAAGTACCGTGCCTGGCACTGTGATGGATGACTCAGGTTGTTGTGGTTCTGCAGGTGGAAGTACCGTGTCTGGCACTGTGATGGATCACTCAGGTTGTTGTGGTTCTGCAGGTGGAAGTACCGTGTCTGGCACTGTGATGGATGACTCAGGTTGTTGTGGTTCTGGAGGTGGAAGTACCGTGTCTGGCACTGTGATGGATGACTCAGGTTGTTGTGGTTCTGGAGGTGGAAGTACCGTGCCTGGCACTGTGATGGATGACTCAGGTTGTTGTGGTTCTGGAGGTGGAAGTACCGTGTCTGGCACTGTGATGGATGACTCAGGTTGTTGTGGTTCTGGAGGTGGGAAGTACCGTGCCTGGCACTGTGATGGATGACTCAGGTTGTTGTGGTTCTGGAGGTGGGAAGTACCGTGTCTGGCACTGTGATGGATGACTCAGGTTGTTTTGGTTCTGGAGGTTGTGGTTCTGGAGGTGGTTCTGGAAGTACCGTGTCTGGCACTGTGATGGATGACTCAGGTTGTTGTGGTTCTGGAGGTGGGTACCGTGCCTGGCACTGTGATGGATGACTCAGAATGTTGTGGTTCTGGAGGTGGAAGTACCGTGTGACTGTGATGGATGACTGAGAATGTTGTGGTTCTGGAGGTGGAAGTACCGTGTCTGGCACTGTGATGGATGACTCAGATGTTGTGGTTCTGGAGGTGAAAGTACCGTGTCTGGCACTGTGATGGATAACTCAGGTGTTGTGGTTCTGGAGGTGGAAGTGGAAGTACCGTGTCTGGCACTGTGATGGATGACTGTGCATGTTGTGGTTCTGGAGGTGGAAGTACCGTGTGTGGCACTGTGATGGATGACTCAGGAGTTGTGGTTCTGGAGGTGGAAGTACCGTGTCTGGCACTGTGATGGATGACTGCTGGAGGTGAAAGTACCGTGTCTGGCACTGTGATGGATGACTCAGGTTGTTGTGGTTCTGGAGGTGGAAGTACTGTGTCTTGAACTGTGATGGATGACTGTGTTGTGGTTCTGGAGGTGGAAGTACTGTGCCTGGCACTGTGATGGATGACTCAGGTTGTTGTGGTTCTGGAGGTGGAAGTACCGTGTCTGGCACTGTGATGGATGACTCAGGTTGTTGTGGTTCTGGAGGTGGAAGTACCGTGTCTGGCACTGTGATGGAAGTGTGGCACTGTGTGGATGAGTTGTTGTGGTTCTGGAGGTGGAAGTACCGTGCCTGGCACTGTGATGGATGACTCAGGTTGTTGTGGTTCTGGAGGTGGAAGTACCGTTCTGGCACTGTGATGGATGACTCAGGTTGTTGTGGTTCTGGAGGTGTAAGTACCGTGTCTGACACTGTGATGGATGACTCAGGTTGTTGTTCTGGAGGTGGAAGTACTGCAGTGATGGATGACTCAGGTTGTTGTGGTTCTGGAGGTGGAAGTACCGTGTCTGGCACTGTGATGGATGACTCAGGTTGTTGTGGTTCTGGAGGTGGAAGTACCGTGTCTGGCACTGTGATGGATGACTGAGAATGTTGTGGTTCTGGAGGTGGAAGTACCGTGTCTGGCACTGTGATGGATGACTCAGGTTGTTGTGGTTCTGGAGGTGGGAAGTACCGTGTCTGGCACCGTGATGGATGACTGGTGGAAGTACCGTGTCTGGCACTGTGATGGATGACTGGAGGTGGTTCTGGAAGGAAATACCGTGTCTGGCACTGTGATGGATGACTCAGGTTGTTGTGGATGGACTCACTGTGATTGTTTGTTAGGGTTCTGGAGGTGGAAGTACTGTGCCTGGCACTGTGATGGATGACTCAGGTTGTTGTGGTTCTGGAGGTGGAAGTACCGTGTCTGTCACTGTGATAGATGACTCAGGATGTTGTGGTTCTGGAGGTGGAAGTACCGTGTCTGGCACTGTGATGCATGACTCAGGTTGTAGTGGTTCTGGAGGTGGGAAATACCGTGTCTGGCACTGTGATGGATGACTCAGGTTGTTTTGGTTCTGGAGGTGGGAAGAACCGTGCCTGGCACTGTGATGGATAACTCACTGTGATGGATGACTCAGGTTGTTGTGGTTCTGGAGGTGGAAGTACCGTGTCTGGCACTGTGATGGATGACTCAGGTTGTTGTGGTTCTGGAGGTGGGAAGTACCGTGTCTGGCACTGTGATGGATGACTCAGGTTGTTGTGGTTCTGGAGGTGGGAAGTACCGTGTCTGGCACTGTGATGGATGACTCAGGTTGTTGTGGTTCTGGAGGTGGAAGTACCGTGTCTGGCACTGTGATGGATGACTGAGAATGTTGTGGTTCTGGAGGTGGAAGTACCGTGTCTGTCACTGTGATAGATGACTCAGGATGTTGTGGTTCTGGAGGTGGAAGTACCGTGTCTGGCACTGTGATGGATGACTCAGGTTGTTGTGGTTCTGGAGGTGGAAGTACCGTGTCTGGCACTGTGATGGATGACTCAGGTTGTTGTGGTTCTGGAGGTGGAAGTACCGTGTCTGGCACTGTGATGGATGACTCAGGTTGTTGTGGTTCTGGAGGTGGAAGTACCGTGTCTGGCACTGTGATGGATGACTCAGGTTGTTGTGGTTCTGGAGGTGGAAGTACCGTGTCTGGCACTGTGATGGATGACTCAGGTTGTTGTGGTTCTGGAGGTGGAAGTACCGTGCCTGGCACTGTGATGGATGACTCAGGTTGTTGTGGTTCTGGAGGTGGAAGTACCGTGCCTGGCACTGTGATGGATGACTCAGGTTGTTGTGGTTCTGGAGGTGGAAGTACCGTGCCTGGCACTGTGATGGATGACTCAGGTTGTTGTGGTTCTGGAGGTGGAAGTACCGTGCCTGGCACTGTGATGGATGACTCAGGTTGTTGTGGTTCTGGAGGTGGAAGTACCGTGTCTGGAGGTGGAAGTACTGGCACTGTGATGGAAGTACCGTGTCTGATGACTCAGGTTGTTGTGGTTCTGGAGGTGGAAGTACCGTGTCTGGCACTGTGATGGATGACTCAGGTTGTTGTGGTTCTGGAGGTGGAAGTACCGTGCCTGGCACTGTGATGGATGACTCAGGTTGTTGTGGTTCTGGAGGTGGAAGTACCGTGCCTGGCACTGTGATGGATGACTCAGGTTGTTGTGGTTCTGGAGGTGGAAGTACCGTGTCTGGCACTGTGATGGATGACTCAGGTTGTTGTGGTTCTGGAGGTGGAAGTACCGTGCCTGGCACTGTGATGGATGACTCAGGTTGTTGTGGTTCTGGAGGTGGAAGTACCGTGTCTGGCACTGTGATGGATGACTCAGGTTGTTGTGGTTCTGGAGGTGGAAGTACCGTGCCTGGCACTGTGATGGATGACTCAGGTTGTTGTGGTTCTGGAGGTGGAAGTACCGTGCCTGGCACTGTGATGGATGACTCAGGTTGTTGTGGTTCTGGAGGTGGAAGTACCGTGTCTGGCACTGTGATGGATGACTCAGGTTGTTGTGGTTCTGGAGGTGGAAGTACCGTGCCTGGCACTGTGATGGATGACTCAGGTTGTTGTGGTTCTGGAGGTGGAAGTACCGTGCCTGGCACTGTGATGGATGACTCAGGTTGTTGTGGTTCTGGAGGTGGAAGTACCGTGTCTGGCACTGTGATGGATGACTCAGGTTGTTGTGGTTCTGGAGGTGGAAGTACCGTGCCTGGCACTGTGATGGATGACTCAGGTTGTTGTGGTTCTGGAGGTGGAAGTACTGTGTCTGGCACTGTGATGGATGACTCAGGTTGTTGTGGTTCTGCAGGTGGAAGGTGGGCAAGTACCGTGCCTGGCACTGTGATGGATGACTCAGGTTGCTGTGGTTCTGGAGGTGGAAGTACCGTGTCTGGCACTGTGATGGATGACTCAGGTTGTTGTGGTTCTGGAGGTGGAAGTACCGTGTCTGGCACTGTGATGGATGACTCAGGTTGTTGTGGTTCTGGAGGTGGAAGTACCGTGTTGTGGTTCCTGGCACTGTGATGACTCAGATGACTCAGGTTGTTGTGGTTCTGGAGGTGGAAGTACCGTGCCTGGCACTGTGATGGATGACTCAGGTTGTTGTGGTTCTGGAGGTGGAAGTACCGTGTCTGGCACTGTGATACCGATGACTCAGGTTGTTGTGGTTCTGGAGGTGGAAGTACCGTGCCTGGCACTGTGATGGATGACTCAGGTTGTTGTGGTTCTGGAGGTGGAAGTACCGTGCCTGGCACTGTGATGTGATGATGACTCAGGTTGTTGTGGTTCTGGAGGTGGAAGTACCGTGTCTGGCACTGTGATGGATGACTCAGGTTGTTGTGGTTCTGGAGGTGGAAGTACCGTGTCTGGCACTGTGATGGATGACTCAGGTTGTTGTGGTTCTGGAGGTGGAAGTACCGTGCCTGGCACTGTGATGGATGACTCAGGTTGTTGTGGTTCTGGAGGTGGAAGTACCGTGTCTGGCACTGTGATGGATGACTCAGGTTGTTGTGGTTCTGGAGGTGGAAGTACCGTGCCACTGTGATGGATGACTCAGGTTGTTGTGGTTCTGGAGGTGGAAGTACTGTGATGTGATGGATAACTCAGGCTGTTGTGGTTCTGGAGGTGGTTACTGGGCACTGTGTGGACTCAGGTTGTTGTGGTTCTGGAGGTGGGAAGTACCGTGTCTGGCACTGTGATCGATGACTCAGGTTGTTGTGGTTCTGGACTGTGATGGACTCAGGTTGTTGTGGTTCTGGAGTACCGTGCCTGGCACTGTGATGGGTGACTCAGGTTGTTGTGGTTCTGGAGGTGGGAAGTACCGTGTCTGGCACTGTGATGGATGACTCAGGTTGTTTTGGTTCTGGAGGTGGGAAGAACCGTGCCTGGCACTGTGATGGATAACTCAGGTTGTTGTGGTTCTGGAGGTGGGAATTACCGTGCCTGGCACTGTCATGGATCTCAGGTTGTTCTGGAGGTGGTTGCTGGCACTGTGTGGATGACTCAGGTTGTTGTGGTTCTGGAGGTGCCTGGGCACTGTGGATGACTCAGGTTGTTGTGGTTCTGGACTGCACTGTGATGGATGACTTTGTGGTTCTGGAGGTGGGAAGTACCGTGCCTGGCACTGTGATGGATGACTCAGGTTGTTGTGGTTCTGGAGGTGGGAAGTACCGTGCCTGGCACTGTGATGGATGACTCAGGTTGTTGTGGTTCTGGAGGTGGGAAGTACCGTGCCTGGCACTGTGATGGATGACTCAGGTTGTTGTGGTTCTGGAGGTGGAAGTACCGTGTCTGGCACTGTGATGGATGACTCAGGTTGTTGTGGTTCTGGAGGTGGAAGTACCGTGCCTGGCACTGTGATGGATGACTCAGGTTGTTGTGGTTCTGGAGGTGGAAGTACCGTGCCTGGCACTGTGATGGATGACTCAGGTTGTTGTGGTTCTGGAGGTGGAAGTACCGTGTCTGGCACTGTGATGGATGACTCAGGTTGTTGTGGTTCTGGAGGTGGAAGTACCGTGCCTGGCACTGTGATGGATGACTCAGGTTGTTGTGGTTCTGGAGGTGGAAGTACCGTGTCTGGCACTGTGATGGATGACTCAGGTTGTTGTGGTTCTGGAGGTGGAAGTACCGTGTCTGGCACTGTGATGGATGACTCAGGTTGTTGTGGTTCTGGAGGTGGAAGTACCGTGTCTGGCACTGTGATGGATGACTCAGGTTGTTGTGGTTCTGGAGGTGGAAGTACCGTGTCTGGCACTGTGATGGATGACTCAGGTTGTTGTGGTTCTGGAGGTGGAAGTACCGTGCCTGGCACTGTGATGGATGACTCAGGTTGTTGTGGTTCTGGAGGTGGAAGTACCGTGCCTGGCACTGTGATGGATGACTCAGGTTGTTGTGGTTCTGGAGGTGGAAGTACCGTGCCTGGCACTGTGATGGATCACTCAGGTTGTTGTGGTTTTGGAGGTGGAAGTACCGTGCCTGGCACTGTGATGGATCACTCAGGTTGTTGTGGTTGAGGAGGGGAGGGGGAGAGAGAGGGGGAGTGAATGGGGAGGGGAAGGGATAGGGAGGGGAAGTTGAAGGGAAGAGGGAGAGGAGTGAGGGAAGGTAGACATATAGATGGAAAGACTGGATAGAAGGTGACTATATACACTAATAATTTTATCATCTTGAACGTGGAGGGTAGATGGAGGGGGGGGGGGTAAACAGCGTGGGTAGGGGACGGGATGGGAGGGGGAGGGATGGGAGAGGAAGGAGAATAGAATGTCAACAGCAGGAAGGAAAAACTTCCGGTAACTCATTTATTCTCCCTCTTACCTTTCCCCCTCTCTCCTCCCCTCCCCTTTCCTCCCCTCAGTTGTCCCTCCCCCCTCCCAATCCCACCACGTTTACCGCATTATATATATATATATATATATATATATATATATATATATATATATATATATATATATATATATATATATATATATATATATATGTATATATATATATGTATATATATATGTATATATATATCGGTCATATGTATATAATATATACATGTGAGCGCCTCTGCAAAGACAGTGATTGTGTATGAGTGATGGTGAAAGTGTTGAATGATGAAAGTTTTTTCTTTTTTTTTGTCACCCTGCCTAGGTGGGAAACAGCCTATGTATTAAAAAATATATACGTGTGTGTGTGTGTGTGTGTGTGTGTGTGTTTTGCATAATAAATGAGATTGAATGAACTCATCAAAGATATTTCTGTACTAAGGAACACAAAGTGTGTTTGATGTGCCACTGTGGATATTTATCCTCACTCTCCCCTACCTTTCTTCTGATCCTTCCTTGCACTGTCCATCCTTACCTTGGCTCTACATTCTTCTCTCTCTCGCAGTACCAGTGTACTACTGCTTTGCCTCAGAAATTAATTACAACAACATCATGGTGGGTATTTTCTCATGGGTTTTATACTGTGCATGAGGGAGGTGTCAATAAAAAATGTTCCCCACTTGTTGCTGTGGTAGCTAATGGGGGGAAAGGGTGGGGTGAAG
>NC_091375.1:2529699-2532199 GCF_038502225.1 Cherax quadricarinatus
CTTCAACATAGGAGGGATGTGGGTGGCCTTACTGTTATATACAAGGCCAATATTGTCAAAATACCACACTTAGATCCACTTCGAGGACAGCGTGAAACAAGCTTTTATGCCACAAGACGGGCAGAAAGCAGCAACTTCACTCTGGCTGTACCCTTCTCCAGAACATCACTCCATCTGAGATCATACATACCCAGGATGACTCGAGTATGGAACACATTCGTACAGCATAATGATGTCAACGAGATAAAGTCAGTTGATCAAATGAAAATGCTGGCCCACAGATGGCTCCAACTTCATCCTGTCCCGTACTTGTATGTCTCATAACAATAAAAATGCTTTCAAATGAGCTGATATAGGTAACAGCTCTTAGCTTGCCAATAAAGTTAGGAATCCTTAACCTGTAATATAGCTGTCAATAAAGCTAGGGGTCCTTAACCTTGTCAAACCCTGTGTAAAAAAAAAAAAAAAAAAAAGAGAGAGAGAGAGAGAGAGTTAGAGGAGCCAACCAGTGTGACGGCTGTCAGTCACTGGCATAATTCTTGAGACATTAATCTCAAGACAAATATCGTCATTTTTGGACTATCTGTGGTCTCTTTGTGATGGTCAATAAGGCTTCCAGAATGGTCACTCCTTCGTTGATCTGTTGTTGAAGTTGTCCACTATGTGTCACCAGTCACTGGACGACTGCAAGATCAACTGTGTAGTAGCACTGGACATTGCTGGTGTTGTCCACCTAGTATGTCACCAGTCACTGGACGACTGCAAGATCAACTGTGTAGTAACACTGGACATTGCTGGTGTTGTCCACCTAGTATGTCACCAGTCACTGGACGACTGCAAGATCAACTGTGTAGTAACACTGGACATTGGTGGTGTTGTCCACCTAGTATGTCACCAGTCACTGGACGACTGCAAGATCAACTGTGCAGTAACACTGGACATTGATGGTGTTGTCCACCTAGTATGTCACCAGTCACTGGACGACTGCAAGATCAACTGTGTAGTAGCACTGGACATTGCTGGTGTTGTCCACCTAGTATGTCACCAGTCACTGGACGACTGCAAGATCAACTGTGTAGTAGCACTGCACATTGCTGGTGTTGTCTACCTAGTATGTCACCAGTCACTGGACGACTGCAAGATCAACTGTGTAGTAACACTGGACATTGGTGGTGTTGTCCACCTAGTATGTCACCAGTCACTGGACGACTGCAAGCACTAGCAGTCTCTGGTTCTGCTCTATATCTTCTTAGTAAGATTATTGACTATCTTTAACATAGTAGCTACAAGAAGTCTCTGTAAGACTAGTGACTACCTTTAAGATAGTCGCTGTTACGAGTCTCTGTAACACTAGTGACTATCTCCAAGATAGTTCTCAGTGGAACAGTCTACAAGTCACTCTACCAGAAGCAAGAACTTCCCCGAAGTCATCTTCCAGAAGCAAGAACTTCCCTGAAATGCTCTACCAGAAGCAAGAACTTCCCCGAAGTGCTCCACCAGAAGCAAGAACTTCCCCGAAGTGCTCTACCAGAAGCAAGAACTTCCCCGAAGTGCTCCACCAGAAGCAAGAACTTCCCCGAAGTGCTCCACCAGAAGCAAGAACTTCCCCGAAGTGCTCCACCAGAAGCAAGAACTTCCCCGAAGTGCTCCACCAGAAGCAAGAACTTCCCCGAAGTGCTCCACCAGAAGCAAGAACTTCCCCGAAGTGTTCCACCAGAAGCAAGAACTTCCCCGAAGTGCTCCACCAGAAGCAAGAACTTCCCCGAAGTGCCACAACTCCACGAAGCGCCCAAAGAATTCTTAGCATGAACCACGGCAAGACCCAAACGTTCCAACTGTCGTAGGTACTAAGTTCTTCAACTACGCCAGATATATAACAATTTAACAGCACTGTTCTCAACCCTCCCCCCACCATCAACTTACCCCCCTCCCTAAGTCCCATACCCCAGAACCCCCCTTTTCCCCTCCCCCTAGGTACATGCAGCAGCCTACAACCCCCCCCCCCCGAGCTGCGTCACAGATCAATACACCTCCCCTTCTGTTAGATACACCTGACACTACTGTTGTTCTGTTAGATACACCTGACAGTACTGTTGCTCTTGGTAGATACACCTGACAGTACTGTTGTTCTGTTAGATACACCTGACACTACTGTTGTTCTGCTAGATACACCTGACAGTACTGTTGTTCTTGGTAGATACACCTGACAGTACTGTTGTTCTGTTAGATACACCTGACACTACTGTTGTTCTGCTAGATACACCTGACAGTACTGTTGTTCTTGGTAGATACACCTGACAGTACTGTTGTTCTGTTAGATACACCTGACACTACTGTTGTTCTGTTAGATACACCTGACAGTTCTGTTAGATACACCTGACAGTACTGTTCTTCTTGTTAGATACACCTGACAGTACTGTTGTTCTGTTAGATACACCTGACAATACTGTTGTTCTGTTAGATACACCTGACTACTGTTGTTCTGTTAGATACACCTGGC
>NC_091375.1:2539699-2657199 GCF_038502225.1 Cherax quadricarinatus
TACACACTATATTATACACACAATATTATACACACAATATTATACACACTATATTATACACACAATATTATACACACAATATTATACACACAATATTATACACATTACATCATACACACTATATCATACACACTATGTGATACACATTACATCATACACACTATATCATACACACTATGTGATACACATTACATCATACACACTATATCATACACACTATGTGATACACATTACATCATACACACTATATCATACACACTATGTGATACACATTACATCATACACACTATATCATACACACTATGTGATACACATTACATCATACACACTATATCATACACACTATGTGATACACATTACATCATACACACTATATCATACACACTATGTGATACACATTACATCATACACACTATATTATACACACTATATCATACACACTATGTGATACACATTACATCATACACACTATATCATACACACTATGTGATACACATTACATCATACACACTATATTATACACACTATATCATACACACTATGTGATACACATTACATCATACACACTATATCATACACACTATATTTCACACAAACATACATATTAAACATTTTGTTACGGTTAATGTTACCCTTATCGACAGGATAAGATAAGATTTATTAGGATTTTTAACCCCGGAGGGTTAACCAGCCAGGATAAGCCAAGAAAGTCAGTGAGTCATCGAGGACTGTCTGTCTTATTTCCATTGTGGTCCTGCAGTCTTCTCCCTCAGGATGCCACCCACACTACTCCACTAACAACCAAGTACCTATTTGCGTGCTAGGTGAACAGGGACAGCAGGTGCAAGGTGACTAACAGTTAGGTACCTACTTACTGCTAGGTAAACAGGGACAGCAGGTGTAAGGAAGCACGCTCAATATTATCACCCGTGCCGGGGATCAAACCATGGACACTGAGGTGAGTGCGCTACCATGTGTCACGGGACGATAATTAGTTGAAAACCTGTCATCAGTATTTACCCGAGAGTTCTTCTGTATAAGAGTGACGACTGTTTTTATTCACAGTCAAGAACAAAAAGGCACAATACCGTGACTGGAACAATATACAAATAACCCGCACTTAGGAGAGAGGCGCTTACGACGACCTTTCGGTCCGACTTGGACCATTTACAAGTCACACTAACTCACGAAGGTGAGGGAGCCAGTAATACATAGGAGTGTCTTTGTAAATGGTCCAAATCGGACCGAAACGTCGTCATAAGCTTCTCTCTCCTATGTGCGGGTTATTTGTGTATTTTACAGAGTGCTTAATACAACTCATGGTAAAGTATATGGCAGCACCTACGATGGTCTACAAAGCTTGCCCGTCATGTGTAACAAGACACTATGATGGAAAGTTAATTGGCATTTATGGCAAACACGGAATTAGGAAGACAATGACGTACTTTAAAAAAAAAACAGCCTAACCATTACTAGAATTTCTGATGCAAGAATAAATGTTATTAATATATATCAGCCTGGAGTCGAGGTGTTCGTCCATCAATGCTTATAGGTTGAACACATCGACTCCAGGCTGAGGGACTGATTACCTTAAACTCCTGCCGTAAAGTATTTATTCACATTATAAACACTGCTGTGTAATAATGTCTCATCATCTCGTGGTGATGCTGTCACAATCAATATTAACACTGTAATACATTAATCTGTCATTACATCTTGTGATGCTAACCACTCTCGCCAAGTGTGTGGTAAAACTCCAGGCCAGCGCGTAAGTCACTGCGCTTATTATATATATAGTCTGCAATCCTTTCATTACGATTTCGTGAGTCGTGTGATGCTGTTATGGACAAAGATGCAGATCTTTTAGCTCTGCTTATTACAATAACTCCAGAGAAGAGGAACATATCTATGATGAAAATTAGACACATATGCAGCATCTGGGTATCTTTAATATAGACGTTTCGCCATCCAGTGGCTTTATCAATACGGATTCTAGGATATAATTTGAAGACAGTAGAACTATATACAAAAGATGAGGTAATCAGTCCCTCAGTCTTGGAGTTAGTGTGAAGAACACCGTAGTCGTGAAGATAATGATTCTGCTGACCATTTATTTATTTTTTTTATCTGGGCTGGAATATTGCTGCACACTAACAGCACCTTTCAAGGCAGGTGAAATTGCCGACCTAGAAAATGTACAGAGAACTTTCACGGCGCGCATAACGGAGATAAAACACCTCAATTATTGGGAGCGCTTGAGGTTCCTAAACCTGTATTCCCTGGAACGCAGGAGGGAGAGATACATGATTATATACACCTGGAAAATCCTAAAGGGGCTAGTACCGAACTTGCACACGAAAATCACTCACTACGAAAGCAAAAGACTTGGCAGACGATGCACCATCCCCCCCAATGAAAAGCAGGGGTGTCACTAGCACGTTAAGAGACCATACAATAAGTGTCAGGGGCCCGAGACTGTTCAACTGCCTCCCAGCATACATAAGGGGGATTACCAACAGACCCCTGGCAGTCTTCAAGCTGGCACTGGACAAGCACCTAAAGTCAGTTCCGGATCAGCCGGGCTGTGGCTCGTATGTTGGTTTGCGTGCAGCCAGCAGCAACAGCCTGGTTGATCAGGCTCTGATCCACCAGGAGGCCTGGTCTCAGACCGGGCCGCGGGGGCGTTGACCCCCGGAACTCTCTCCAGGTAAACTCCAGGACATGATACATAGTTGTACAAAGAAATATAGTGACTGGGTGTACATGCCAAAAGCCCCTTGTATGCAGAGCATTATGGTCAGGCTTAAAATTAACTTAAGATTAACTAAGTAATTATATATTCAGTGATAAAAATTACAGTAAACAAATTACAACATGAAGTACAAATGAATATTTCAAAATAAGAGACATTATACTTGTACAAATTTGTAGCATAACAATGACACGGATGATGATGTGTCAATTGTTATTAACACTGGATATAACAATGCTTATAAAACTCATTAGTAATGAAGAGGAACATTATAATGTAATGTTGAGCAGAATGTTAGCTTTAATAAACAATAGAAAGGTACAATACCATGACTGGAACAATACACAAATAACATAAATAAACCTTGGTAATAGATACCGACAAATTGGTTTAGAAAAAGACACGTGAGCAAACACTACGATATATTTATTAGAACACGTTTCGGTCTTAAGACCTTGATCACTTCTTATATACAGAGGTTAAAGCAGCCAGACCTTGATCACTTCTTATATACAGAGGTTAAAGCAGCCAGACCTTGATCACTTCTTACATACAGAGGTTAAAGCAGCAAGTATATACATGCGTCACTCACTCACTGGTCCGACATGCACCATTAACTAGTCACACACTAACACATGAAGGTACGTCACATATTCATATCCAGAAGGAATATACTTGCGGATGACTCAGCGGGTATACTACAGGATAGCTCCGCTGATATACTTTACATTTTTAATATAGTATGCACAGGAAAACGGAGAAAATCAATGGGAGAAAAACAAACAGGGTAATAAGGATAGACTGGTATAGTTTCGCCTATAAAGTCGACCCTCTTCAATAACTACTTACTCGTAAATTAATTTTTTATGCTAATATTACAACATAACAAAGAAAAGTGCAGCAGGCCTACTGGCCCATGCGAGGCAGGTCCGAGTCACCTCCCAGCTTAAACCAATGACCCACCTAGTCAGGTCAGATCACATCCTCTTAAGGGGCACGGCATCAGACCAATTAGCACAAGCTAATCAGGCTCAACTCACACCCACTCATGTATTTATCTAACCTATTTTTAAAGCTACACAACGTCTTAGCTTCTATGACAGTACTCGGGAGTTTGTTCCACTCATCCACAACTCTATTACCAAACCAATGCTTTTCTATATTCTTCCTGAATCTAAATTTTTCCAATTTAAAACCATTCCTGCGAGTATAGCAGGAAGGATAGCACAGATCCAGTTCCCTAGATCAAGATCCCTTCACCAGCATCAAGAAACTTCCCTTGAGAGGTTCTTGAGTTTTGAATTAATGCACGAAGTAGAAATACGGAAATGGAAATCAATCATTTTTTTTTTGGGGGGGGGGCACCGTTGTGACATCCCAAATGTCAAATGAAGGTCACCTCTGACCTCTGTATAGGCACAATGAGTGAGGGTAGCATGTGGAACCTTTGTGTGGAACCAACATAAACTATCAGTCACTTTGTGACCTTTGCGACGAAGATACGTGAAACACTGAAATTTTACCAAGACAACGTTTCGCTCAGTGAAAGCTTTATGAAAGCTATAAAAATCTTGGGAAAAATGTCTTTGTCATGGATGCGCGGGCTAGCTGCGTCTTACGGCCAGCTGCGTATCTGGGCCAGCTGCGTCTTCGGGCCAGCTGCGTCTTTGGGCCAGCTGCGTCTTCGGGCCAGCTAAGTCTTTGGGCCAGCTGCGTCTTTAGGCTAACTGCATCTCTGGGCCAGCTGCGCCTTCACTTTAACCCTCGTAACCCGTACATTTAATATATTTAATACACAAAAATCCCTACTAGCATCTGCTCTGAGTGTATATATATATATATATATATATATATATATATATATATATATATATATATATATATATATATATATATATATATATATATATACACATATGCAATAAGATCACAGTAAACAGGTGATTTTAAAATATGCAAAACAACCACTGTGAAAGAGTAGTGAAATTCCAAGCGCTTTCGTGACTACTCACATTGTCTAGTTCCTTGACAATGTGAGTAGTCACGAAAGCGCTTGGAATTTCACTACTCTTTCACAGTGGTTGTTTTGCATATATATATATATATATATATATATATATATATATATATATATATATGTATATATATATATATATATATATACAGAGAGAGAGAGAGAGACAGAGAGAGAGAGAGAGAGAGAAAGACAGAGAGAGAAAGACAGAGAGAGAGAGAGAGAAAGAGAAAGAGAAACAGAGAGACAGAGAGAGACAGAGAGAGAAAGACAGAGAGAGAAAGACAGAGAAAGAGAAAGAGAGAGAGAGAGAGAGAGAGAGAGAGAGAGAGAGAGAGAGAGAGAGAGAGAGAGAGAGAAAGATGGCTTCAATATGGCTTCAGGAAAGGTTACTCTGCTGCTGATCTGTTGTTAAACCTCTCCACTAAGTGGCACCAGTCACTGGATGAATCCAAAGTCAGCTGTGTGGTAGCACTGGACATTGCTGGCGCTTTCGACCGAGTGTGGCACCAGGGCCTCTTAGCAAAACTTCAAGCACTGGGAATTGCAGGCTCTACGCTATGTCTCCTCAGTGATTACCTTCATGGTAGATCTCTAAGTGTAGTTCTCAATGGAACGGAATCAGCAAGACATCCTATTGGGGCAAGTGTTCCACAAGGAAGCGTGCTGGGACCATTGTTATGGAATGTCTACTTCAATGACCTTCTTCATCTCATCCCAGAATCACATGCATATGCAGACAACTGTACACTGACATTCATTTATCCAAGAGAAGAAATGCCAGCTGCTCTAAGCTACATCAATCACCAGCTGAGAGCTATATCAGCTTGGGGAAATAGATGGCAAGTAACATTTGCACCTGAGAAAACGCAAATGATGATCGTCTCTAGGCACCATGATGGTAATGCTGGTGCAGCAGTAAGGATGAATGGGAGGGTGTTGGCACCTGGAGAAGAAGTTGATATCCTTGGGGTGAAATTTGACTCCAAACTAACCATGAAGAACCATGTTATAAATCTTGCAAACAAGGCAGCCAGGAAGCTTACAGCACTTCGCCGTATCTCGCATCTGCTTGACAGTAGGGGTTGCAAGATCCTGTACGAGGCACAAGTACGCTCACACCTTGAGTGTGCTCCACTTTCTTGGTTTGCCTGCCCCCCCCCCTCTCATCTGCGACTGCTTGACAGAGTAGAGAACAGAGCAAGACGTCTCATCTCTCGCCTGGACCCATCCTGGATAGATCTGTCATTTCAGCAGAGCCTTCAACATAGGAGGGATGTGGGTGGCCTTACTGTTATGTACAAGGCCAATATTGTCAAAATACCACACTTGGATCCACTTCGAAGACAGCGTGAAACAAGCTTTTATGCCACAAGACGGGCAGAAAGCAGCAACTTCACTCTGGCTGTACCCTTCTCCAGAACATCACTCCATCTGAGATCATACATACCCAGGATGACTCGAGTATGGAACACATTCGTACAGCATAATGATGTCAACGAGATAAAGTCAGTTGATCAAATGAAAATGCTGGCCCACAGATGGCTCCAACTTCATCCTGTTCCCTACTTGTATGTCTCATAACAATAAAAATGCTTTCAAATGAGCTGATGTAGGTAACAGCTCTTAGCTTGCCAATAAAGTTAGGAATCCTTAACCTGTAAATAGCTTGTCAATAAAGCTAGGGATCCTTAACCTTGTCAAACCCTGTGTAAAAAGAGAGAGAGAGAGAGAGAGAGTAACATCGTGCTGGTGATTGCTTATCAAATCACTTGGACAAGTGTTCCACCACTCTCCTCTCATCTTCTCTCACTGCTATAAACCTCACTAATAGATGCCGACAAACTTGTTAAGTAAGACACGTTAACAAACACTAGGACATTTACATGCAGAGGCTAAAAACAACAGTATATATATATATATATATATATATATATATATATATATATATATATATATATATATATATATATATATATATATATATATATATATATATATATATATATATATATATATATATATATATATATATATAGGCATCACTCACACCTCACTCTCCGAACACCACTGTGAAAGAATAGCGAAATTACAAGCGTTTTCGTGATTTCTCACATTATCATACCAGCAGGTATGGTGTCCAGCATGATGTCCAGTGTGTATGGTGCCCAGCAGGTATGGTGCGAGGTGTGTATGGTGTCCAGCAGGTATGGTGTGAGGTGTGTATGGTGTCCAGCAGGTATGGTGCGAGGTGTGTATGGTGTCCAGCAGGTGTGGTGCGAGGTGTGTATGGTGTCCAGCAGGTATGGTGCGAGGTGTGTATGGTGTCCAGCAGGTATGGTGCGAGGTGTGTATGGTGTCCAGCAGGTATGGTGCGAGGTGTGTATGGTGTCCAGCAGGTATGGTGCGAGGTGTGTATGGTGTCCAGCAGGTATGGTGCGAGGTGTGTATGGTGTGCAGCAGATATGGTGCGAGGTGTGTATGGTGTCCAGCAGGTATGGTGCCCAGTGTGTATGGTGTACAGTATTAGCAGTATATCAATGGTTTACAGGTGGAACACCTGGGTATCTTAATTGTGGAAACGTTTCGTCACACAGTGGTTTCATCAGTCCAATACAAAAAAGACTGGTGAAGAGCAGAAGTAGTTTGAGGTAATCAGTCCCTCAGTCTGGAGTCAATGTAACAAGTCCGTCAATCTTGATAAGAATACAACAAATGCGCGAAGAAGAAATTTACATACTGCAGACAGGTGAGATGAAGCAGTCGTAGGAGGTGTCACCTTGGAAAAATCCACAGGTGGATGTAGGTCACGACTATAAGTTAGGCAAGCGTAGAATTCCCTGTATCAAGGTCCCAAGATGTTGCTGCATCTGACAGGAATGGAGATACCTGAAGCGGGTTTAGGGGGTTAACGCCCCCGCGGCCCGGTCTGACGCCAAGCCTCGTGGTAGATCAGGGTCTGATCAACCAGGCTGCTACTGTTGCCCACACGCAAACCGACGTACGAACCACAGCCCGGCTGTGGTTCGTCCACTTCAGGTGTCTGCCCAGCGCCTTCCTGAAGACATCCAGGGGTCTATTGATAATCCCCCTTATGTATGCTGGGAGACAGTTGAACAGATAATGTAGATAAATGGTTCAGAGAACCGACAAGTTGATAACTTAAACATGTGTGCAACACTTGGATATCTTCTCTGTGGAAACGAGGAAGCCACTAGTTGGCGAAACGTTGCCACAATAGATAGCTAAGTGTTGCACACGTGTCTGAGTTATCAAGGTGTTAGTGCACGCTACCCGCGGTCCAAAGGTATACACCACAACCCGTGAGTAGGAAAACCGTCGAAACTCATCAAAGGTATATCAGAGGTATCCAATAGGGAAACTCCTCGTCTTGCAAAAGTAGTCAATCAACAAGCACTAGGTCCTTCCCAGGGAAAGTGACAAGCTGGTGTGAAGCAATGTCGTTCTAAGCTAGAAAGATGATTCACAGTCGCTCCTGAGTATACCTGGAGAGGGTTTCGGAGGTCAAGGTCCACTCGGCCCGGTCCATTACCAGGCCTCGCAGTGGATCAGGGCCTGATCTATCAGGCTGTTACTGCTGGCTTCACGTAGACCGACGTACGAATCACAGCTCGGCTGGTCAGGTACTGACTATAGGTATCTGTCCAGCTCCTTCTTGAAAACAGCCAGGGGTCTATTGGTTATCCCCATTATGTATGTTGGGAGGCAGCTGAACAGTCTAGGGGCCCCTAACACTTATTGTGTTGTCTCTTAGCGTACTCATGTCGCCCTTGCTTTTCATTGAAGGGATGTTGCATCGCCTGTCGAGTCTTTTACTTTCGTAGGGAGTAATTTCCGTGTGGAGACTTTGGACTAGTCCCTCTACGATTCCCCAGGTGTATGTTATCATGTATCTTTCTCGCCTGCATTCCAAGGAGTACAGGTCAAGGGATTTCAACCGTTCCAAGTAATTTAGGTGATTTATAGTACTTATACATGCAGTGAAAGTTCTCTGTATATTCTCCAGGTCTGCAATTTCGCCTGCCTTGAAAGGTGGGGGGAAGGGGGTCAGTTAGTGTACAGAAATATTCCAGCCTAGAGAGAACAAACGATTTGAAGAGAATCATCATGGGCTTGGCGTCCCTAGTTTTGAAGGTTCTCATTGTCCATCCTAGCATTTTCCTAGGTGTGTTAGATACATTGTTGTGATCTTTGAAAGTGAGATCATCTGACATTATCACTCCCAGGTCCTTCACATTAGTTTTTTGCTCTAATGTGTGATTGGAATTTGTATTATACTCCGATCCAGTTTTTATTTCCTCGGGTTTTCCATAGCGGAGTATATGGAATTTGTTTTCAATAAACTTCATATTGTTTCTGACACCCATTTAAAAACTTGGTTAATGTCTGCTTGGAGATTTGCAGCGCCCTCCATGGATGACTGTCATGCAAATTATGTTACCATCAGCAAAAGATGACACTGTGGTGTGGCTTATATTTCTGTCTGTGTCAGATATGAGGATTATGAACAGGATGGAAGTGATTACTGTACCAAGTTGACCAGAACTTTCACTGTAGCCACCTCTAACTTAACTTTTTTTACTATTAATCTTTGTGTTCTATTTGTTAGAAAGTTATAGATCTATCTACTACCTTTTCCTGTTATTCCTTTATTGTAATAAAGTTGGTAGAATTACCCACAATACGTAAAGTAAAAGGACACAAAGTGCAACTAATGTGACATTTTTATTGTGGCAACGTTTCACTCCTGGAAAGTGAAACGTTGCCACAATAAAAATGTCAAATTAGTTGCACTTGTGTCCTTTTACTTTACAAATTTATTTATTACTCGTTTTATGTGTTATTACACTATCATAGAAAATTCATTTAGACTGTCGACCCTTAGTCTGGTTAACGGCTCACGAAACACGGAGTCACTTTGGGATTTCAGTATCTCACTAGTTTCTTTGCTGTCATCTGTGTAAGTCACATCTCGTTGAAGCAGGACTCCAATATTGGATGTGGTTTTTGCCCTAGATTTGGCATAAGAAAAGAAATATTTTGTCTTATTTCATTTATGGCTTTTAGTTTTTCCTGTGTTTCTAGTCTCCTGTATGATTCCTTAAGCTTAAGTTCCATATTTGCTATTTCTCTGACTAGTGCTTCATTTCGTATTTCAGATATGCTGGCCCTTTTCAGCAGCTCTGTGATTCTTTGCATTCGCCTGTATAGGGAGCGTCTCTCTCTTTCTAATTTACATCCTCTCTTCTTTTTTCTTAAAGGAATGTGCCCTGAGCATACCTCAAGTGCCAGAGTTAATTCTTTCTAGGCAAAGTTTCGGGTCCGTGTTGTTTAGGATATCTTCCCAACTTGTTTCATTTAGGTCATGATTAATTTGATCCCACTCTATGTTTCTGTTATTCAGTCAAATACAATGTACGAAAGTTACGGGAAAAAGTCACAAGAGTAAAAAAGTGTTAGAGCGAGGTTAGGCAACTTACTACAAACACATCAACATCCCTCCATTATAGTGTCTTTTGACTCAGACCCATAAACTGTTAATACTAGGTTTTAGTTATCGCATTTCTCCTTGTTTCTGTTTGTAGCGATTTTTGTGTGTGGGTCAGGGATGAGACAGGTGGTGTGTATGTGTGTGTACTCACCTAATTGTGGTTGCAGGGGTCGAGACTCAGCTCCTGGCCCCGCCTCTTCACTGAGTGCTACTAGGTCCTTTCTCTCCCTGTTCCATGAGTTTTATCATACCTCATCTTAAAGCTATGTATGGTTCCTGCCTCCACTACTCACTTGCTAGGCTATTCCACTTCCTGACGACTCTATGACTGAAGAGATACTTCCTAACATCCCTTTGACTCATCTGGGTCTTCAACTTCCAATTGTGACCCCTTGTTTCTGTGTCCCCTCTCTGAAACATCCTGTCTCTGTCCACCTTGTCTATTCCACGCAGTATTTTGTATGTTGTTATCAGGTCTCCCCTAACCTTCCTGTCCTCCAGTGTGGGCAGGCCGATTTCCCTTAACCTTTCTTCGTAGGACATTCCCCTCTGCTCTGGAACTTTGTCGCAAACCTTTGCACTTTCTCTAATTTCTTGTGTGTGTGTGTGTGTGTGTGTGTGTGTGTGTGTGTGTGTGTGTGTGTGTGTGTGTGTGTGTGTGTGTGTGTGTGTGTGTCTGTGTATGTGTATGTGTATGTGTATGTGTGTGTGTGTGTGTGTGTGTGTGTGTGTGTGTGTGTGTGTGTGTGTGTGTGTGTGTGTGTGTGTGTGTGTGTTCACTTATTTGTACTCACCTATTTGTGGTTGCAGGGTGTCGATTCGCAGGTCCTGGCCCCACCTCTTCGACTTTTCGTGGACGGATGGATGTAACACAGGTAGAGAGACATTTACTGAGGACTGGAGTCAGGAAAGAAGAAGGAAAAAGAGGAAAAAAGTAGGGAAGACATAGAGGGATGGTGGAGGGAGGAAGGGGAGAGAGGAAGGCAGAATGAAGGTGAGAGATATGAAGGAAGGATGGAGGGGGAGGGAGGGAGGGTAAGATGGAGGGGGAGGGAGGGAGGGTAAGGTGGAGGGGGAGGGAGGGTAGGGTGGAGGCGGAGGGAGGGGGGGAAGGATGGAGGGGAGGGAGGGAAGGATGGAAGGGGAGGGAGGGAAGGATGGAGAGAGAAGGAGGAAGGGAAGGATGGTGGGGGAGGGCGGGAGGGTAAGATGGAGTGGGAGGGAGGAGGGTAAGATGGAGGGGGAGGGAGGGAAAGATGGAGGGAGAAGGAGGGAGGGAAGGATGGTAGGGGAGGGTGGGGGAAGGATGGTAGGGGGAGGGTGGGGGAAGGATGGTGGGCGAAGGATGGTGGGGGAAAGATGGAGGGGGAGGGTGGGGGAAGGATGGAGGGGGAGGGTGGGGGAAGGGAGGGGGAGGGTGGGGGAAGGATGGTGGGGGAGTGATTTGTGGGGGAAGGATGGAGGGGGAGGGTGGGGGAAGGATGGAGGGGGAGGGTGGGGGAAGGATGGTAGGGGAGGGTGGGGGAAGGATGGTAGGGGAGGGTGGGGGAAGGATGGAGGGGGAGGGTGGGGGAAGGATGGAGGGGGAGGGGAGGAATGGAGTGATTTGGGTGTCCCAAATTTCATCTTTGACCAAGATTCACTGAAATATTAAGTATTGTTGGTGGCAGTGGTGGCAGTGGTGGCAGTGGTGGCAGTGGTGGCAGTGGTGGCAGTGGTGGCAGTGGTGTTACTGGTGGTAGTGGTGGTGCTGTTGCTGGTGGTGGCAGTGGTTGTGGTGTTGATGTTGGTGGTAGTGGTGGTGCTGTTGGTGGTGGTGGCAGTGGTTGTGGTGTTGATGTTGGTGGTAGTGGTGGTGCTGTTGGTGGTGGTGGCAGTGGTTGTGGTGTTGATGTTGGTGGTAGTGGTGGTGCTGTTGCTGGTGGTGGCAGTGGTTGTGGTGTTGATGTTGGTGGTAGTGGTGGTGCTGTTGCTGGTGGTGGCAGTGGTTGTGGTGTTGATGTTGGTGGTAGTGGTGGTGCTGTTGCTGGTGGTGGCAGTGGTTGTGGTGTTGATGTTGGTAGTAGTGGTGGTGCTGTTGCTGGTGGTGGCAGTGGTTGTGGTGTTGATGTTGGTGGTAGTGGTGGTGCTGTTGGTGGTGGTGGCAGTGGTTGTGGTGTTGATGTTGGTGGTAGTGGTGGTGCTGTTGGTGGTGGTGGCAGTGGTTGTGGTGTTGATGTTGGTGATAGTGGTGGTGCTGTTGCTGGTGGTGGCAGTGGTTGTGGTGTTGATGTTGGTGATAGTGGTGGTGCTGTTGCTGGTGGTGGCAGTGGTTGTGGTGTTGATGTTGGTGGTAGTGGTGGTGCTGTTGCTGGTGGTGGCAGTGGTTGTGGTGTTGATGTTGGTAGTAGTGGTGGTGGTGTTGCTGGTGGTGGCAGTGGTTGTGGTGTTGATGTTGGTAGTAGTGGTGGTGGTATTACTAATTATTGGTATCGTTAACTGTTCAACTGCTTCCCAGCATACATAAGGGGAATTATAAATAGACCCGTGGCTGTCTTCAAGACCCATGGCTGTCTTCAAGACCCGTGGCTGTCTTCAAGACCCGTGGCTGTCTTCAAGACCCGTGGCTGTCTTCAAGACCCGTGGCTGTCTTCAAGATCCGTGGCTGTCTTCAAGACCCCTGGCTGTCTTCAAGATCCCTGGCTGTCTTCAAGACCCGTGGCTGTCTTCAAGACCCGTGGCTGTCTTCAAGACCCGTGGCTGTCTTCAAGATCCCTGGCTGTCTTCAAGATCCGTGGCTGTCTTCAAGATCCGTGGCTGTCTTCAAGACCCGTGGCTGTCTTCAAGATCCGTGGTTATCTTCAAGACCCCTGACTGTCTTCAAGACCCGTGGCTATCTTCAAGACCCGTGGCTGTCTTCAAGACCCCTGGCTGTCTTCAAGATCCCTGGCTGTCCTCAAGACCCCTGGCTGTCTTCAAGACCCCTGGCTGTCTTCAAGACCCCTGGCTGTCAAGACCCCTGACTGTTTTCAAGACCCCTGGCTGTCTTCAAAAAGGAGCTGGACAGGCACCTAAAGTCAGTACCTGACCAGCCGGGCTGTGGTTCGTACGTCGGTTTATGTGCGGCCAACAGTAATAGCCTGGTTGATCAGGCCATGATCCACTGCAAGGTCTGGTCACGGACCGGGTTGACCCCCGGAACACCCTCCAGGTAGCAGTGGTGGTGCTGCTGTTATTGGTGGTAGTGGTGGTGCTGCTGTTATTGGTGGTAGTGGTAGTGCTGCTGTTATTGGTGGTAGTGGTGGTGCTGCTGTTATTGGTGGTAGTGGTGGTGCTGCTGTTATTGGTGGTAGTGGTGGTGCTGCTGTTATTGGTGGTAGTGGTGGTGCTGTTATTGGTGGTAGTGGTAGTGGTGGTGTTGTTATTGGTGGTAGTGGTGGTGCTGCTGTTATTGGTGGTAGTGGTGGTGCTGCTGTTATTGGTGGTAGTGGTGGTGCTGCTGTTATTGGTGGTAGTGGTGGTGCTGCTGTTATTGGTGGTAGTGGTGGTGCTGTTATTGGTGGTAGTGGTGGTGCTGCTGTTATTGGTGGTAGTGGTGGTGCTGCTGTTATTGGTGGTAGTGGTGGTGCTGCTGTTATTGGTGGTAGTGGTGGTGCTGTTATTGGTGGTAGTGGTGGTGCTGCTGTTATTGGTGGTAGTGGTGGTGCTGCTGTTATTGGTGGTAGTGGTGGTGCTGCTGTTATTGGTGGTAGTGGTGGTGCTGTTATTGGTGGTAGTGGTGGTGCTGCTGTTATTGGTGGTAGTGGTGGTGCTGTTATTGGTGGTAGTGGTGGTGCTGTTGTTATTGGTGGTAGTGGTGGTGCTGCTGTTATTGGTGGTAGTGGTGGTGCTGTTATTGGTGGTAGTGGTGGTGCTGTTGTTATTGGTGGTAGTGGTGGTGCTGCTGTTATTGGTGGTAGTGGTGGTGCTGTTATTGGTGGTAGTGGTGGTGCTGCTGTTATTGGTGGTAGTGGTGGTGCTGTTGTTATTGGTGGTAGTGGTGGTGCTGTTATTGGTGGTAGTGGTGGTGCTGTTATTGGTGGTAGTGGTGGTGCTGCTGTTATTGGTGGTAGTGGTGGTGCTGCTGTTATTGGTGGTAGTGGTGGTGCTGCTGTTATTGGTGGTAGTGGTGGTGCTGCTGTTATTGGTGGTAGTGGTGGTGCTGCTGTTATTGGTGGTAGTGGTGGTGCTGTTATTGGTGGTAGTGGTGGTGCTGCTGTTATTGGTGGTAGTGGTGGTGCTGCTGTTATTGGTGGTAGTGGTGGTGCTGCTGTTATTGGTGGTAGTGGTGGTGCTGTTATTGGTGGTAGTGGTGGTGCTGCTGTTATTGGTGGTAGTGGTGGTGCTGTTATTGGTGGTAGTGGTGGTGCTGCTGTTATTGGTGGTAGTGGTGGTGCTGTTATTGGTGGTAGTGGTGGTGCTGCTGTTATTGGTGGTAGTGGTGGTGCTGTTATTGGTGGTAGTGGTGGTGCTGTTGTTATTGGTGGTAGTGGTGGTGCTGCTGTTATTGGTGGTAGTGGTGGTGCTGTTATTGGTGGTAGTGGTGGTGCTGTTGTTATTGGTGGTAGTGGTGGTGCTGCTGTTATTGGTGGTAGTGGTGGTGCTGTTATTGGTGGTAGTGGTGGTGCTGCTGTTATTGGTGGTAGTGGTGGTGCTGTTGTTATTGGTGGTAGTGGTGGTGCTGTTATTGGTGGTAGTGGTGGTGCTGTTATTGGTGGTAGTGGTGGTGCTGCTGTTATTGGTGGTAGTGGTGGTGCTGCTGTTATTGGTGGTAGTGGTGGTGCTGCTGTTATTGGTGGTAGTGGTGGTGCTGTTGTTATTGGTGGTAGTGGTGGTGCTGCTGTTATTGGTGGTAGTGGTGGTGCTGCTGTTATTGGTGGTAGTGGTAGTGGTGGTGTTGTTGATGGTGGTGGTATTGGTAGTACTGGTGTTGTTGTTGGTGGTAGTGGTAGTGGTGGTGGTGTTATTATTGGTGGTGGTGGTGGTGACAGTAGTGGAGGGGGTAAAGGAGGAAGCACTAGATAAAGAGGAGGGAAGAGGGAGGAGGAGGAGGGAGGATGGAAGGGGGAGGGAAGTGGGAAGGCGGATGAAAAGCGGGGGAGGTAGAATTGGGGAGTGGAGAGCCAGGAGGAGGAGACGGAAAGGGAAGCTGCATAATGGCAGGGAGAGAGAGGGAGAGAGAGGGAGAGAGAGAGAGAGAGGGAGAGAGAGAGAGAGCAGTATGGTACACTGTGGGAACTCTTGCAGTGTACCGTTAGTGTGTGTCTGTATGTACTCACCTATTTGTACTCACCTATTTGTGGTTGCAGGGGTCGAGTCCTAGCTCCTGGCCCCGCCTCTTCACCGGTTGCTACTAGACCCTCTCTCTCCCCGCTCCATGAGCTTTATCAAACCTCGTCTTAAAACTGTGTATGGTTCCTGCCTCCACTACGTCATTTTCTAGGCTATTCCACTGCCTTACAACTCTATGACTGAAGAAATACTTCCTACTATCTCTCTGACTCATTTGTGTCTTCAACTTCCAATTGTGGCCTCTTGTTTCTGTGTCCCCTCCCTGGAACATCCTGTCCTTGTCCACCTTGTCTATTCCACGCAGTATTTTATATGTCGTTATCATGTCTCCCCTGACCCTCCTGTCCTCCAGTGTCGTCAGGCCGATTTCCCTTAATCTTTCTTCATAGGACATTCCCCTTAGCTCTGGAACTAACCTTGTTGCAAACCTTTGTACTTTCTCTAGTTTCTTGACGTGCTTTATCAAGTGCGGGTTCCAAACAGGTGCTGCATACTCCAGTATGGGCCTGACATACACGGTGTACAGTGTCTTGAATGATTCCTTACTAAGGTGTCGGAATGCTGTTCTCAGGTTTGCCAGGCGCCCATATGCTGCAGCAGTTATCTGATTGATGTGTGCTTCCGGAGACATGCTCGGTGTTATACTCACCCCAAGATCTTTCTCCTTGAGTGAGGTTTGCAGTCTTTGGCCACCTAGCCTATACTCTGTCTGTGGTCTTCTGTGCCCTTCCCCTATCTTCATGACTTTGCATTTGGCAGGATTAAATTCGAGAAGCCATTTGCTGGACCAGGTGTCCAGTCTGTCCAGGTCTCTTTGAAGTCCTGCCTGGTCCTCATCAGATTTAATTCTCCTCATTAACTTCACATCATCTGCAAACAGGGACACTTCTGAGTCTAACCCTTCCGTCATGTCGTTCACATATGTGTGTGTGTGTGTGTGTGTGTGTGTGTGTGTGTGTGTGTGTGTGTGTGTGTGTGTGTGTGTGTGTGTGTGTGTGTGTGTGTGCGCACCTCGGGGTTGATAAACTGTGCTACACCTCATCGATTTTAGTACCCACGTGTACATGTGTGCCGACGCACATGTGTGTGCGTACATACTTACCAACACATGTGTCTGTATTGACAAAATTGTCCTCCCCTAGTTATAACTGCAGGGGGTCGAGTCTCTGCTCCTTGCTCCGACTCCTGACTACCAGTTACCGTGTTCACATCCTCATGACCCGCTCTGTTCCGTCATACCTTTTCTTGAAGCTCTGTACGGAACCTGCCGCCAGTACTTCTTCATCTAGAACCTTCAACTTCAAGACTGTCCCTAGGCTGAAAAAATACTTTCTGACTTCCTCTGCATGTTCATGCTCCCCCTGTGCCCTCGTGTACCAGCTTCCCGCCACTTCATTCATATCCCTCCCTTCAAGTCCTATAAGCACCTTGTATATTGCAATCATATCTCCCCTGGACTTCTGTTTTCTAAGTCAATCAAATTCAGTTTTGTTAGTTTCTCCTTACAGAAGATTATCACTAGCTCTGGGACTAGTCTTGTTGCAAACCTTTACATTTTCTCTAACTGCCTGGTATGTTTCATATGTGGGCAACAGGGCCATTTACAAGATCACACAGTGTGACTTTGTAAATGGTCCAAGTCGGACGGAAACGTCGTCATTTGCTTCCAACTGATGAAACATAAATTGCAATTATATAAACAAATGTATTCTTGTTAACCCTTTGTAGTCTAGTTACCAGGCTTATTCTGTATCCATATATTCTTGTGCTACCAACCCGACGATGGATACGGCGACCACAAGAAACCACCCACATCGACGGAAAAACCTAAAAAAAAAAAAAAAAAAAAAATCTTTACCAGATATGGGCTTCATGCTGGTGCTGCATACTCAGATAGTCCTGATATTTGTCATATAAAAGGTGATGAACTATTCTTTATTGCGAGTCCTGAGAGTTAGTCTTAGAGTCATCAAATACATATTATTATGTTGATGTCTCACTGGTGACATGTTCACCCTCAGAGCTTTCTTCTGGAGTGAGGTTTAAAGTTCCTCTCTCTCTCCATAGAGAGTTTCAGATCTTGTTTCTGGAGTGAGGTTTAAAGTTCCTCTCTCTCTCCATAGAGAGTTTCAGATCTTGTTTCTGGAGTGAGGTTTAAAGTTCCTCTCTCTCTCCATAGAGAGTTTCAGATCTTGTTTCTGGAGTGAGGTTTAAAGTTCCTCTCTCTCTCCATAGAGAGTTTCAGATCTTGTTTCTGGAGTGAGGTTTAAAGTTCCTCTCTCTCTCCATAGAGAGTTTCAGATCTTGTTTCTGGAGTGAGGTTTAAAGTTCCTCTCTCTCTCCATAGAGAGTTTCAGATCTTGTTTCTGGAGTGAGGTTTAAAGTTCCTCTCTCTCTCCATAGAGAGTTTCAGATCTTGTTTCTGGAGTGAGGTTTAAAGTTCCTCTCTCTCTCCATAGAGAGTTTCAGATCTTGTTTCTGGAGTGAGGTTTAAAGTTCCTCTCTCTCTCCATAGAGAGTTTCAGATCTTGTTTCTGGAGTGAGGTTTAAAGTTCCTCTCTCTCTCCATAGAGAGTTTCAGATCTTGTTTCTGGAGTGAGGTTTAAAGTTCCTCTCTCTCTCCATAGAGAGTTTCAGATCTTGTTTCTGGAGTGAGGTTTAAAGTTCCTCTCTCTCTCCATAGAGAGTTTCAGATCTTGTTTCTGGAGTGAGGTTTAAAGTTCCTCTCTCTCTCCATAGAGAGTTTCAGATCTTGTTTCTGGAGTGAGGTTTAAAGTTCCTCTCTCTCTCCATAGAGAGTTTCAGATCTTGTTTCTGGAGTGAGGTTTAAAGTTCCTCTCTCTCTCCATAGAGAGTTTCAGATCTTGTTTCTGGAGTGAGGTTTAAAGTTCCTCTCTCTCTCCATAGAGAGTTTCAGATCTTGTTTCTGGAGTGAGGTTTAAAGTTCCTCTCTCTCTCCATAGAGAGTTTCAGATCTTGTTTCTGGAGTGAGGTTTAAAGTTCCTCTCTCTCTCCATAGAGAGTTTCAGATCTTGTTTCTGGAGTGAGGTTTAAAGTTCCTCTCTCTCTCCATAGAGAGTTTCAGATCTTGTTTCTGGAGTGAGGTTTAAAGTTCCTCTCTCTCTCCATAGAGAGTTTCAGATCTTGTTTCTGGAGTGAGGTTTAAAGTTCCTCTCTCTCTCCATAGAGAGTTTCAGATCTTGTTTCTGGAGTGAGGTTTAAAGTTCCTCTCTCTCTCCATAGAGAGTTTCAGATCTTGTTTCTGGAGTGAGGTTTAAAGTTCCTCTCTCTCTCCATAGAGAGTTTCAGATCTTGTTTCTGGAGTGAGGTTTAAAGTTCCTCTCTCTCTCCATAGAGAGTTTCAGATCTTGTTTCTGGAGTGAGGTTTAAAGTTCCTCTCTCTCTCCATAGAGAGTTTCAGATCTTGTTTCTGGAGTGAGGTTTAAAGTTCCTCTCTCTCTCCATAGAGAGTTTCAGATCTTGTTTCTGGAGTGAGGTTTAAAGTTCCTCTCTCTCTCCATAGAGAGTTTCAGATCTTGTTTCTGGAGTGAGGTTTAAAGTTCCTCTCTCTCTCCATAGAGAGTTTCAGATCTTGTTTCTGGAGTGAGGTTTAAAGTTCCTCTCTCTCTCCATAGAGAGTTTCAGATCTTGTTTCTGGAGTGAGGTTTAAAGTTCCTCTCTCTCTCCATAGAGAGTTTCAGATCTTGTTTCTGGAGTGAGGTTTAAAGTTCCTCTCTCTCTCCATAGAGAGTTTCAGATCTTGTTTCTGGAGTGAGGTTTAAAGTTCCTCTCTCTCTCCATAGAGAGTTTCAGATCTTGTTTCTGGAGTGAGGTTTAAAGTTCCTCTCTCTCTCCATAGAGAGTTTCAGATCTTGTTTCTGGAGTGAGATTTAAAGCTTCTCTCCGTAGTTCATGCGCAGTTTCTGATCTTCTTGCCCCTTACTCAATTTTTATGACTATGAACATGCCAGGGTTGAATTCCAGTAGGCATATGTCGGGTTAGTCCTACATTTTAGTCAGGTTATATTATTATGATTATTATAATCATAACTAAGAGCTAAATACTCAGTTTATATTGTAGCTAATTTCTGCTTTCGCTTATTTTTATCGTAAATTTCACATTATCTGCAAAAAAAAAAAAATAGGATTTGACCTCTTTTAGGATGTTGTTGACAAAGCAAAAAACAGTAGCGACAGCAGTACCAGCCCCTGAGGAACCCCACTTGTTATATCCTTCACCATTCAATTCAATCCAATTCAAAGTTTATTCTCTATAAGGATTACAATGCTGAGTTTACAGAATTTGGTTATTGTGTGGTTTACATGTAGTAAAATAATAATTACAGAGTGTACCACTAGAACACCTAGCATGGCTAGGCATTTCGGGCAGACTTAAATTAAATCTTAAGTTTAAAATATTACAAAATTATGAGGTAAGTTGGTATTATGGCTAAGTGATTAAATACTAGTTTGTGAGTTTAGCAATGTGAATGCTTTTGTTTTGGCACTATACATAGTTTCAGTAAGTCTGCCAGTGCTATCACTCTTAGCCTTCCTTCCCTCAAATACTCTTTGATTTACTAGTCACTTACCTCTTTTTTTTGAGTCAAGTCTCTTTTGCAGTTCATTTTAAAATGCCTTTCTGTAGGCTTCACATATAAAGTCCACTCATCTCTCTCTTGAGGGTGTCCCGGGCCTGGTAGGCAATGCTCTCGTCTCACACACAGTGTCCTGGTTCGAAACATTGGGTGGGTGGAAACATTTGGCGTGTTTTCTTACACCTGCTGTCACTGTTCACCTAGCAGTAATAGGTACCTGGGTGTTAGTCGACTAGCGTGGGTCGCATCCTGGGGGACAAGACCACAATGGAAATAAGATAGACAGTCCTCGATGACGCACTGATTTTCTTGGGTTATTCTGGGTGGCTAACTCTCCAGGGTTAAAAATCCGAACAATATCCTACTACCTTTGTTTCTTAGTCACAGCACTCACGTCTAGGAGACAGGTCTTCCCATCTCAAGCCGCACTGTGTTGGTTACTCTGTACACAACTACCACTTTCCAAGTTTTCCACCCATCTTTTCCTGATTATCTTCTCCGTTACCCTACACAGTATGAACTTTAATGATACTACTCTGTAGTTTAATGCTGCCTGTTTGTTCCCTATCTTAAGTGTGAGTACTACCCTCACTGTCTTCCACATCTCTGGCAAATACCCTGCGTTCACTGACTTGTAGACTTCACCCTTCCTTCCCCCCGACCTCAAGGGCTCATGATTCAAGAAACTTGATTTATCCTCCTCACCTTCGTGTATTAGTGTGACTTGTAAATGGTCCAAATCGGACCGAAACATCGTCATAAGCTGCTTTCTCGTATGTGCAGGTTATTGTGTATTATCCTCCTCTTCCTTGGCTAGAATCTGAGCCAGAATAAATGTTTATAATCATAACCATTTTTTTTAGAAGGGTCGAGGGGTAAGCCAGTGAAAGGCTTCGGTAAGATGACCAAAACCTCCAGGTGCTGCGGGTCATCATATGACTAAGACATAATGCACATGCTGAAAGGGAGGAAATCAGGTTTGATTTAAGGAGAAAGTTGGCTTTACTTCCTTGTAGAGTGAAACATAATTATGACGACGTTTCAGTCCGACTTGGACCATTAACTAGTCGGAGCGAAACGTTATCACAAGCTTCTCCTATGTGCGGGTTATTTGTGTATTGTTGCAGTCACGATATTGTGTCTTCTTCTACTTTAATAATGTTCCATGTTTGAGGTCACTGAGTTTCTCAGAGTGTGAGGATGGCCGGTATTACTGCCCTTCCAATGGTCATCAACGTATTTTCCGGCATATAAGACGCACTTTTCCCCCACAAAAAGTCTTAAAATCATCCTGCGCCTTATATGCTCAAGGTCAAGGTTGGCTTTGGGTTAAGTTTTAGCAGTTATGTACTAACGTTAAGTTACAACTGTTGGTAACATCACTGCGCACTCAGCTCACAAACTGAGTGTCCGTGGCTTAATCCCCGTTACGGTTGAAACATTAGGACGTGTTAAGACACCTGCTGTCCATGTTCACCTATCAGTAAAGTAGGTACGTGGGTGTTAGTCGACGGGTGTGAGTCGCATCCTGGGGACAAAACTGATCTGATCTGCCTGAAATGTTCAGCATAACAAGTGGCTTTCTATATAGTAGTATGTCATTGATGTCAGCTAGGACTGTATACCTTGTACATGTACTTGTAGAAATAAAGATTATTATTATTATTATTATTATTATTATTATTATTATTATTAAAGAGCCGACAGCTAATGACACTGAGCCATTAGTTAAGGTAATCAGCCTACCAGTAACCTTTGTTATGACTAAGACACATGTCCAACACCTGCCTACCTTTATTTTTTAGACTTCTCAAGAATAAAGCTGTTAGGTAATAGGACACAAGTGCAACTAATGTTACATTAGTTGTACTTGTGTCCTTTTACCTAACATATTGTGGGTAATTCTACCAATATTATTACAAGAATAAAGATACCTAGGTGTTGCACATGTGTCTTATTCTTCAGTGGGTGGCAAGTTGACAGATGTGGCAAGTTGACAGGTGTGGCAAGTTGACAGGTGTGGCAAGTTGACAGATGTGGCAAGTTGACAGATGTGGCAAGCTGACAGGTGTGGCAAGTTGACAGATGTGGCAAGTAGACAGGTGTGGCAAGTTGACAGATGTGGCAAGTTGACAGATGTGGCAAGTTGACAGGTGTGGCAAATTGACAGGTGTGGCAAGTTGACAGGTGTGGCAAGTTGACAGGTGTGGTAAGTTGACAGGTGTTGCAGACTCTCCAGTGGTTGTACTGGTAGATGATTACAAAGGATAAAGAAACACAAACAACAGTTAATAAAACACAAGCGACAATAAAAAACAACAATAAAACAAACAACAATAACCCACAAACAACAATAAAACACAAGTAACAAATCGAAACTTTATTTATGCTCGATTTGTCTTAATAAAGTTGCTGCCGCTGTGCCTTCAACAACAACAACAACAACAACAACAACTTGCAAGAGCAACAACAATAACAACTTGTAACAACAGCAACAACTTGCAACAATAACAACAACAACTTGCAACAGCAGCAATAAGAACTTGCAACAACAACAACTTGCAACAGCAACAATAAGAACTTGCAACAATAGCAACAACAACTTGGTATAAACCTTGGTAATAAATACCGACAAGTTGGTTTAGAAAGACACGTAAGCAAACACTATAACATATTTATTAGAAAACGTTTCGGTCCTGGGACCTTGATCACTTCTAACATACAGAGGTAGAAAGACATTATATATATAGGCAGAGAGTGAGATGTGACGCACGTGACCTGAGGAATGTCATAAGAACATAAGAATGGAGGAACACTGTAGAAGGCCTACTGGCCCATGCGAGGCAGGTCCTTATCAAAACAACCTCTGCCTATGATGAGGACGGGTAGACGATGAAATCATGTGTTGTTGGGTTGGTGCTGCTTAAGTGTCATGTATGCCAATGTTTTTGAAATTTTGTAGTTTCCAGTGTTGCGTTCTATAGTGTCGGTGACGGCGATTAGTGAGGCTTCTAGGCACCGTCGGCGTCTGAGGTCTGGTTCGGTGAGAACGAGTTGTGCCTCATTCCAGTTCATCAAATGCCCCGTGGAGTCTCTGTGGAGGACACAGGCGTACCTTACATCGTCTCTGTTAGAGGCATTTCGATGCTCATTCAGGCGGACTGCAAGATCTCTGCCTGTCTCGCCTACATATTTCTTGGGACAGAACCCACAGGGGATAGTGTAGACGCCTGCTGTAGAAGTTAGAGGTGTGGGGCTGCGTTTCGTAGTGAGGTCTTTGATAGAGGATGTGTTTATGGTGGAAACGTTGATGTTACTCATAGCAAGTGCCCGGCGAGTATTCGTGGCAACATCGCCACATGGGAGTACTATGAACTGTTTAGGGGGCTGTTCCATGGGCGGTTTGTTGAGGATAGCTTGTGCCTTGAGTCTGCAATCTCGGATGAAGAAAGATGGGAACTGAAGACGTGTAAAGGCTTGTGTTATGTAAGTGAATTCTTCTTCTAGAAAACAAGGGCTGGAAATGCGAAGAGCTCTCAAGAAGAAGCCAATGAGGACTCCTCTCTTAGTGCGGGTGTCTTGGTGTGAATAAAAGTGTACAAGATCGTCCTTGTTGGTAGGTTTTCTATACACTTTGAAGAGAAGTTTGTCATTGTCGGGAGATCTGCACAGTAGAACGTCGAGGAAAGGAAGTTTGCCATCATTTTCGAGTTCAAGTGTAAACTTTATTGATGGTTCAACTGCATTGATCTTGTTGAGAAGGGCCTGGATATTGAGACGTCTCGGATAGAAAACCAATATATCATCAACGTATCTTAGCCAGGTAACGGTGTTGGGAATGAGGGTGCTGAATTTCTCTGTCTCCAAGTTTTCCATGAAGAGGTTGGCAAGCACAGCACTGAGCGGGCTGCCCATTGCCATCCCAAAGCATTGTTTGTAACAGTTGTCCTGATACTTGAAGAAGTTGAAATTAACACACAGTTCCACTAGATTGATGAAATCTAGAAGAGGTAAAGGGAGGTCGTGGTTTTCAGTGAGCCTCTGTCTCAGAATGTTGATTGCAGCGTCAGTAGGAACGTTGGTAAAGAGGGCTGTGACATCGAAGGAAGCCATGCTTTTGTTTTTGACATTCAGGTTGGAAATTCGGGAGAAGGTCACCTGAGTGTTTGAGGTGGGCTTGACTGATAGTGCCCAGAAGCGCTGAAAGGTATTTGGCAAGGTGACCGGCTAGTCTGTGTGGTGCACTCCCTATGCCCGAAGTGATAGGCCGTAGTGGGATGCCAGGTTTGTGTGTCTTAGGAAGGCCATACAGGCGTGCTGGTTTCGGTTGACCTGGTAAAAGTTTAAGTAGTTTTTTGCCTTGTTCTGATTTTCGTAAGATGCTACGAGCCTTTTGAAGGAAAGTCTGGGTACTTTGAAGTAGCACTGATTCTGATACAGGCTGGTATGTGTTGGCATCGTTGAGAAGATTTAAGACTTTATTGTTGTAGTCGACAGTGTTGAGTAACACCACACCACCTCCTTTGTCAGCGGTTGTAATGACGATATCATCGTTGTTGGCCAAGTTCCTGAGTGCTTGGATGTATCTTCTGGGAATGACCGGTCTTGAAGGCTCAGTAGCTGCAGCAATGATAATTCCTTGGACAAAGCCCTTTTGAAACTCGGAGTCTCCAAAAGGTTGGTTCTTGGTTACCATATCCACCAGATTATGTTTCTTGTTGATGCCAGTAGTAAACTTGAGCCCTAGGCTGAGGGCTTCTGTCTCGGTGACGGTTAGTGTATAGGAAGATAAGTTATTTATGATTTCTGGTCGTCCCATTTCGCTCCATTTGCTGTGGGAGCACAGGTCTTGTAGTTTCCGTGGATGTTGGCAGTGGTAACTTGGCTGAGTATATATTCTGCAGTCCTTCTGTCAGGAGTAGGAAATGAAGCACGAATCTGAGCATGTCGCAGTTCATCAGAGCTTTCTCTAAGGTAGGCGTAAACAGCAGGAGAGAAAGGGTGTCTAGATGTGGTCAGTTGTCGAGGAGTGGACCGTGGTATCACCATCTCAGCAATACAGTCTTCTAGGAAGATGTGTCGGTTCCGAAGACTATTAGCTTTGAGTAGGAGAGAAAGGTATTCTCTGTATGCTATGTCCATAGTGTGTTGCAGTGTCAGACAAGATGGTATAAACCACAGAGACTCCACGGGGCATTTGATGAACTGGAATGAGGCACAACTCGTTCTCACCGAACCAGACCTCAGACGCCGACGGTGCCTAGAAGCCTCACTAATCGCCGTCACCGACACTATAGAACGCAACACTGGAAACTACAAAATTTCAAAAACATTGGCATACATGATACTTAAGCAGCACCAACCCAACAACACATGATTTCATCGTCTACCCGTCCTCATCATAGGCAGAGGTTGTTTTGATAAGGACCTGCCTCGCATGGGCCAGTAGGCCTTCTACAGTGTTCCTCCATTCTTATGTTCTTATGACATTCCTCAGGTCACGTGCGTCACATCTCACTCTCTGCCTATATATATAATGTCTTTCTACCTCTGTATGTTAGAAGTGATCAAGGTCCCAGGACCGAAACGTTTTCTAATAAATATGTTATAGTGTTTGCTTACGTGTCTTTCTAAACCAACAACAACTTGTAACAACAGCAACAACTTCCAACAATATCAACAACAACTTGCAAGAGCAACAATAACAACAACTTGCAACAGCAACAACTTGCAACAACAGCAACAACTTAAAAGAATATCAACAACAACTTGTAACAATAGCAACAACAACAACTTGTAAGAACAGCAACAACTTCCAACAATATCAACAACAACTTGCAAGAGCAACAATAACAATAACTTGCAACAACAGCAACAACTTGCAACAATGTCAACAACAACTTGCAAGAGCAACAACAGCAACAGCTTGCAACAATAGCAACAACTTGCAATAGCAGCAACAACAACAACAACTTGCAAGTGTTGCCATACCTCGTACTCCTACAAGAAGATCACAAATATACAAGGTGTACAAGAAGGTGCAGAGTAAGATACGTGCAGCACTTGGGATCTTTATTACTCAAACTTATCGCCTTCACAGTAGACTTCTTCAGTCCAAACCTCTTTTTTAACAAATCAGTTATCCAGGCTAAGAGTTGTTATCCAGGCTAAGAGCTGTTATCCAGGCTAAGATCTGTTATCCAGGCTAAGATCTGTTATCCAGGCTAAGAGCTGTTATCCAGGCTAAGATCTGTTATCCAGGCTAAGAGCTGTTATCCAGGCTAAGATCTGTTATCCAGGCTAAGATCTGTTATCCAGGCTAAGATCTGTTATCCAGGCTAAGAGCTGTTATCCAGGCTAAGAGCTGTTATCCAGGCTAAGATCTGTTATCCAGGCTAAGAGCTGTTATCCAGGCTAAGAGCTGTTATCCAGGCTAAGATCTGTTATCCAGGCTAAGATCTGTTATCCAGGCTAAGATCTGTTATCCAGGCTAAGATCTGTTATCCAGGCTAAGAGCTGTTATCCAGGCTAAGAGCTGTTATCCTACCTCAGCTCATTTCAAAGCCTCAGCTCTATCTGAGGGATACTACCACCCCCCAGGATGCCACCCACACCAGTCGATTAACGCCTACGTACCTACTTGTTAGGTGAACGGGGACAGCATGTGTAAGGAAACACGCCCAATGTTTTGCCCGTACCGGGGATCGAACCACGGACACTCAGTTTGTTCTCGGTATTAAAGACACCCAGGTGTTGCCCAAGCGTCTTATTTCTTAGTTTGTCGGTACTGTATACCATTATAGAAGTGTGATGAATGGTTTGAAAAACCGACAAGTTGAAGATTGAGACACTTATGCAGCATATGGGAATCTTTATTCAGGAAACGTTTCGCCACACAGTGGCTTCATCAGTCCAATACAAAGAGGAAGGCGTAAGGAGAGGAGGAGAATGAGGTAATCAGTCCCTCAACCTGGAGTCGATGTGTTCAGTCCATCAATCGTAGAATCTTGTAGATTGATGGACTGAACACATCGACTCCAGGTTGAGGGACTGATTACCTCATTCTCCTCCTCTCCTTACGCCTTCCTCTTTGTATTGGACTGATGAAGCCACTGTGTGGCGAAACGTTTCCTGAATAAAGATTTCCATATGCTGCATAAGTGTCTCAATCTTCATTATAGAAGTATATATTCCTCACAGAAAGATCAGATAAAACAGAAATGATAAATATGGAGGAGGCTAAGATATATTGGGGTGGCTTTGGGAAAAGATTTGGGTGGTTATGGGAAAAGATTTGGGTGGATTTGGGATACTTTGGGAAAAGTTGGTGACTTTGGGAAAACAATTGGGTAGCTTTGGGAAAATATTTGGGTAGCTTTGGGAAAATATTTGGGTAGCTTTAGGAAAACATTAGGGTAGCTTTGGGAAAATATTTGGGTAGCTTTAGGAAAACATTAGGGTAGCTTTGGGAAAATATTTGGGTAGCTTTGGGAAAACATTTGGATAGCTTTGGGCGGGAATGGTTGGTTAAGAAAGACTTGCGTAGTATGGGCCAGTAGGCCTGCTGCAGTGTCCTCCATTGTCACGTTATCGCCTGGGTAAGAAGTCAACGAACACATTACACTACATGCTGCCTCTAATCTGGAGACACCAAACAGTGGCATCAGAGTAGGCTGCTCGCTACGTCCTCTCCGCATCTGCACAACTGAATTCCTCGTAGAAGAAAGCTCTTTCCCCGAACAAACCTGTTCCTTCCTCTAATCTTATTTTTAAAGCTACCACTTTGTTCCACTCATTTAGTGACATTCCTTGCCACTTTGTTCCACTCATTTAGTGACATTCCTTGCCACTTTGTTCCACTCATTTACAACTACTGCCAAATCAGTGTTTTCCTAGGCCTTTTATGTATCTAAATTTGTTCAGCATAAATCCAGTTTCAAGCTTTCGCTTAGGAAAGATATCCATCCTCAGCACCTTATTTATATCTCGATAAATTAGACACATGTGCAACACTTGGGTATCTTTCATGGGGAAACGTTTCGCCACACAGTGGCTTCATCAGTTCATACAAAGGAGAATGGTGAAGAACAGAAGGAGTTTTGAGGTAAACAGTCCACCAATCTTGAAAAGAAAACAGCATATGTGCGAAGAAGTGGCACATATACTGCAGGTAGGTGAGGTGCAGCAGTCGTATGTGGCGTCACATTTGACAAATGTGGAAGCAGGTCATGCCTGAAGGTTAGACAAGTGAAGAATCCCCTGACCTACTTCCACATTTGTCAAATGTGACATCGCCTACGACTGCTGCACTTCTCCTGCCTACAGTATATTAGTCTACAGTATTCTTCGCAAATATTATGTATTCTTTTCAAGATTGATGGACTGATTGCATCGATTCAAGGCTAAGGGACTGATTACCTCAAAACTCCTCCTGTTCTTCACCACTGTCCTTTGTATGGACTGATGAAGCCACTGTGTGACGAAACGTTTCCTCATTAAAGATACCCAAGCGTTGCACATGTGTCTAATTTATCAACTTGTCGGTTATATGAACCATTCATCTACATATTTATATCTCCTCCTCCTTCTTCTTCCTCGTCTTTTATCTCATCTCCCCCGATTTATGCCGTCCAAAGGAGGTGCACAATGAGAGTTCTCAATCTCTCTCCGTAGGAAAAAATTCTGGCATAAGTATCATTATCTTCGTGATTTTAACACATTTACAGACATTCTAGAGCATGGAGAACAGAACTGCACCTCACAATGAACAGGACGCCTTACCACTGATGTAGAGTTGGAACCTCTCTCTCTTACATACACAACTTTGTTACATACGTTACGGTCTTGGGATCTTAAGTCACTCCAGATGATCATTGTGACGTTCCATCCATATTGTCGATATCAATACACATTTTATCGGTATCAATACACTTTCTATGGGTATCAATACCCTTTCTATCGGCATTAATACACTTTAATCTACTTTTATTACTTTTTATAACCCCAAGCAGTTTCTTTTAACTTATTACGTACCCGTAGCCGCTGTTTTATACAAGCCTTCCTTGACTTGTGATTTCTGCTGACTAGGCCTTTTTTGTTTCTTGCTTGATAGCATCTACATTATTTGGTTCACAGGTGCCAGGATTACTTTCAATATACTAAGATAAATACTTTGTACCTGTCCACATTGAATGGAATCTGATGCTCATCCGACCACAACATTAACTTGTAGATATTAGTCAGACTTTTTGTGTCGTGAGTCAAGGTCACAACAACGTTGATTACGAACAAAAAAGTGAACCTACCCAGGGCCGAACTTGGGTAGGTTCTTATTGAGCTACGAGTTTCATATTAACTTACAAGGATTCTTTTGAACTACAAAAATGCTACAAGACGGAGACAAACTTTGAAAGCTGAGGAATCAGGATGAGGGTCCTAGACAAAAACCATAAATAAGGAAATAAACTAACGTGATATAATAAGAAGGAACTTTAAATACCTCTGATGAGTTTCGAGAGTTCTTCTATTCCCGGAGCGCGGCCTTGAGCCAGGCTCCTCTTATGCTTGCCTGGTCAACCAAGCTGCTGCTGCTGCTGTTGCCGGCCCGCTGACCCACATGTATTAGTGGTAAGGCAATAATACTTGTCTGACACAGCAACAACAAAGGGCTGTCTTCAACAGTTTTAGTGCTAACCTCTGACCTAACTCTTAGACATGGGTCCCGCCCATCTGTGATGATGTCTTCAACTGCTTCTGCACCTCTCTTCTGGCTCCAGAATATAAAATTTTATTCTAACGTATCTGCTTTAGTTTTATCAAGGCTGAACACCTACTAAGGTTGTGGGACTGAACACCTCAAACTTCACCACTGTATAATCTCTATATTGGACTGAGAAAGTCACTGGTGTTGCATATGTGAGGATGTTCAATGTACAGAGCACACAAACACAGGAAAAAGTATAGACTAACCTTATGTGTATCTCCCCCTCCTCGGATCAACCCTGATTAACCCCCTCATCCCCCAGACACTGGGAGGTAATCAGGAATAACGCTTTCCCATGAATAAACTCTGTCCCATTAATATAATAATTCATATAAAAGTTCGGCTTAACCCACGAGCCTGGGGAAGCACTACGCTGGTTAATTATTGTTGTAGATGGGCCCAGGAACTTGAGCTCGACCCCTGGTGAATACCTAGGTGAATACCAACAGTACAGTCTATACGTTGTACATGTACTTGCAGAAACAAAGATTATTATTATTATTATTATTATTATTATTATACATATACTCGTTGAAATAAAGATTATTATTAACATCATCAGGAGAAAGATCCGGAAGTGTGCACACGAGAGCTGCACATAACACCAGCATATGTAAAGTAAGAGAATCTTACATCCGTCTGTAGAAGTAACGACATGTGTCAGTCTGTCTTAGAGTACGCAGCATCAGCATAGAACACACACTGGATCCAGCACAGTCAAACTCGAGAGAACTTTCAGAGATCCGTAATAGGAAAGCCCCGAAGCTGAAACAAGTGGGGAGTGATTAAATTAACTGTACCCAACGCCCTTAGACGAGAGAAGGACCAAGAAAGACTTGACTATGATATTCAGAGGGTTTGACAGGACGAAGACGAAGCAGAATGTTTGAAATGCGAGGCTCAGGGGCGAGAACGTATACTTAGAAGCTAATGTGACAGCTAACCCACAGGAATGTTAGTGAAATGAGTCACGGGGATGTTAGTGGAAGGAGTCACAGGGATGTTAGTGGAAGGAGTCACGGGGATGTTAGTGGAAGGAGTCATGGGGATGTTAGTGGAAGGAGTCACGGGAATGCTAGTGGAAGGAGTCACAGGGATGTTAGTGGAAGGAGTCACAGGGATGTTAGTGGAAGGAGTCACAGGGATGTTAGTGGAGTCACAGCGATGTTAGTGGAAGGAGTCACGGGGATGTTAGTGGAAGGAGTCACGGGGATGTTAGTGGAAGGAGTCACGGGGATGTTAGTGGAAGGAGTCATGGGGATGTTAGTGGAAGGAGTCACAGGGATGTTAGTGGAAGGAGTCACGGGGATGTTAGTGGAAGGAGTCACAGGGATGTTAGTGGAAGGAGTCACGGGGATGTTAGTGGAAGGAGTCACAGGGATGTTAGTGGAAGGAGTCACAGGGATGTTAGTGGAAGGAGTCACAGGGATGTTAGTGGAATGAGTCACGGGGATGTTAGTGGAAGGAGTCACAGGGATGTTAGTGGAAGGAGTCACAGGGATGTTAGTGGAAGGAGTCACAGGGATGTTAGCGGAAGGAGTCACAAGGATGTTAGTGGAAGGAGTCACGGATATGTTAGTGGAAGGAGTCACGGGGATGTTAGTGGAAGGAGTCACGGGGATGTTAGTGGAAGGAGTCACAGGAATGTTAGTGAAATGAGTCACGGGGATGTTAGTGGAAGGAGTCACAGGGATGTTAGTGGAGGGAGTCACAGGGATGTTAGTGCAAGGAGTCACAGGGATGTTAGTGGAAGGAGTCACAGGGATGTTAGTGGAAGGAGTCACAGGGATGTTAGTGGAAGGAGTCACGGGGATGTTAGTAGAAGGAGACACAGGGATGTTAGTGGAAGGAGTCACAGGGATGTTAGTGGAAGGAGTCACGGGGATGTTAGTGGAAGGAGTCACAGGGATGTTAGTGGAAGGAGTCACAGGGATGTTAGTGGAATGAGTCACGGGGATGTTAGTGGAAGGAGTCACAGGGATGTTAGTGGAAGGAGTCACAGGGATGTTAGTGGAAGGAGTTACAGGGATGTTAGCGGAAGGAGTCACAAGGATGCTAGTGGAAGGAGTCACGGATATGTTAGTGGAAGGAGTCACGGGGATGTTAGTGGAAGGAGTCACTGGGATGTTAGTGGAAGGAGTCACAGGAATGTTAGTGAAATGAGTCACGGGGATGTTAGTGGAAGGAGTCACAGGGATGTTAGTGGAGGGAGTCACAGGGATGTTAGTGCAAGGAGTCACAGGGATGTTAGTGTAAGGAGTCACGGGGATGTTAGTGGAAGGAGCCACAGGGATGTTAGTGAAGGGAGTCACAGGGATGTTAGTGGAGGGAGTCACAGGGATGTTAGTGGAAGGAGTCACAGGGATGTTAGTGGAGGGAGTCACAGGGATGTTAGTGGAAGGAGTCACGGGGATGTTAGTGGAGGGAGTTACAAGGATGTTAGTGGAGAGAGTCACAGGGATGTTAGTGGAAGGAGTCACAGGGATGTTAGTGGAGGGAGTCACAAGGATGTTAGTGGAAGGAGTCACAGGGATGTTAGTGGAAGGAGTCACGGGGATGTTAGTGGAAGGAGTTACGGGGATGTTAGTGGAAGGAGTCACAGGGATGTTAGTGGAAGGAGTCACAGGGATGTTAGTGGAAGGAGTCACAGGGATGTTAGTGGAAGGAGTCACGGGGATGTTAGTGGAAGGAGTCACAGGGATGTTAGTGGAGGGAGTCACAGGGATGTTAGTGGAAGGAGTCACGGGGATGTTAGTGGAGGGAGTTACAAGGATGTTAGTGGAGGGAGTCACAGGGATGTTAGTGGAAGGAGTCACAGGGATGTTAGTGGAGGGAGTCACAAGGATGTTAGTGGAAGGAGTCACAGGGATGTTAGTGGAAGGAGTCACAGGGATGTTAGTGGAAGGAGTCACAGGGATGTTAGTGGAAGGAGTCACAGGGATGTTAGTGGAAGGAGTCACGGGGATGTTAGTGGAAGGAGTCACAGGGATGTTAGTGGAAGGAGTCACAGGGATGTTAGTGGAAGGAGTCACAGGGATGTTAGTGAAGGAGTCACGGGGATGTTAGTGGAAGGAGCCACAGGGATGTTAGTGAAGGGAGTCACAGGGATGTTAGTGGAGGGAGTCACAGGGATGTTAGTGGAAGGAGTCACAGGGATGTTAGTGGAAGGAGTCACAGGGATGTTAGTGGAAGGAGTCACAGGGATGTTAGTGGAAGGAGTCACGGGGATGTTAGTGGAGGGAGTTACAGGGATGTTAGTGGAAGGAGTCACAGGGATGTTAGTGGAGGGAGTCACAGGGATGTTAGTGGAAGGAGTCACGGGGATGTTAGTGGAGGGAGTTACAAGGATGTTAGTGGAGGGAGTCACAGGGATGTTAGTGGAAGGAGTCACAGGGATGTTAGTGGAGGGAGTCACAAGGATGTTAGTGGAAGGAGTCACAGGGATGTTAGTGGAAGGAGTCACGGGGATGTTAGTGGAAGGAGTTACGGGGATGTTAGTGGAAGGAGTCACAGGGATGTTAGTGGAAGGAGTCACAGGGATGTTAGTGGAAGGAGTCACGGGGATGTTAGTGGAAGGAGTCACGGGGATGTTAGTGGAAGGAGTCACAGGGATGTTAGTGGAAGGAGCCACAGGGATGTTAGTGGAAGGAGTCACAGGGATGTTAGTGGAAGGAGTCACAGGGATGTTAGTGGAAGGAGTCACAAGGATGTTAGTGTAAGGAGTCACAGGGATGTTAGTGGAAGGAGTCACAGGGATGTTAGTGGAGGGAGTCACAAGGATGTTAGTGGAAGGAGTCACAGGGATGTTAGTGGAAGGAGTCACGGGGATGTTAGTGGAAGGAGTTACGGGGATGTTAGTGGAAGGAGTCACAGGGATGTTAGTGGAAGGAGTCACAGGGATGTTAGTGGAAGGAGTCACGGGAATGTTAGTGGAAGGAGTCACAGGGATGTTAGTGGAAGGAGTCACAGGGATGTTAGTGGAAGGAGCCACAGGGATGTTAGTGGAAGGAGTCACGGGGATTTTAGTGGAAGGAGTCACGGGGATTTTAGTGGAAGGAGTCACGGGGATGTTAGTGGAAGGAGCCACAGGGATGTTAGTGGAGGGAGTCACAGGGATGTTAGTGGAGGGAGTCACAGGGATGTTAGTGGAAGAAGTCACAGGGATGTTAGTGCAGGGAGTCACAGGGATGTTAGTGGAAGGAGTCACGGGGATGTTAGTGGAGGGAGTTACAAGGATGTTAGTGGAGGGAGTCACAGGGATGTTAGTGGAAGGAGTCACGGGGATGTTAGTGGAGGGAGTTACAAGGATGTTAGTGGAAGGAGTTACAGGGATGTTAGTGGAAGGAGTCACGGGGATGTTAGTGGAGGGAGTCACAGGGATGTTAGTGGAAGGAGTCACGGGGATGTTAGTGGAGGGAGTTACAAGGATGTTAGTGGAGGGAGTCACAGGGATGTTAGTGGAAGGAGTCACGGGGATGTTAGTGGAGGGAGTTACAAGGATGTTAGTGGAAGGAGTCACAGGGATGTTAGTGGAAGGAGTCACGGGGATGTTAGTGGAGGGAGTTACAAGGATGTTAGTGGAAGGAGTCACAGGGATGTTAGTGGAAGGAGTCACAGGGATGTTAGTGGAAGGAGTCACGGGGATGTTAGTGGAAGGAGTCACAGGGATGTTAGTGGAAGGAGTCACAGGGATGTTAGTGGAAGGAGCCACAGGGATGTTAGTGGAGGGAGTCACAGGGATGTTAGTGGAGGGAGTCACAGGGATGTTAGTGGAGTTATAGGGATGTTAGTGGAATGAAGTACATAAGGGTGTGGAGGTAAACTCCATATACAGTTTTAAGAGCGCTGTGAAAAGGTTCAGGAATTCTGGAAACAAATGCCGGCGAGTGTATTCTAGGATGCAGAATCAGGAGTTGTCACTCATATCTAACACAATTTGGCGAGAGAATACACGAACACATTCATACTGCATACTTATGGACAGTAAGGTGTTTGATCTAATACCAAAGAAGAATACAAAATGGTTTTAATCATAGCCATAATTTTTAAAGGAGTGGACCGGTAAGCCAGCAGAAGGTCTCAGTCAGATGACCCAAAGCTCCAGCTGTGCGTCATCATATGAGTAAGACCAGCGTCAGGAAACACTTGTCCTGTTTCCTGGCAAACCTAATACCTACCATCGATACAACACCACGAAACAATAGGACAAAAGCTAAAAGGGTAAGTAAATTAACAGGGAAAAACTACAGTGGATCAAGAAATACTTAATAGAAACGAAACAACGAGTTGACTCATGAAATCGCAATAACACGATTGGAAACAAACCTTACCACGGGAGGGGATTGAACTCGTGGCAAGTTATCTTCTGAAAAGCGTCATAATGAGCAAATGTGACAAGTGGAGTTGCACAAAGGTCAGTACTGGGACCAGTACTGTTTCTCGTGCACGTAAACGGCACAACAACATGACAGAAGAAATAGTCGGAGTTGTCCCTGTTTACTGATGATGTTAAAGTAATGAGGAGAATACAGAGAGGAACAGACCAAGAAATACTACAAACGATCTGGACACACTGCAGAATTAATCTGACAAATGGATTCTAGAAACGAACCCAGCAAATGTTAAGTTATGGAAGTTGGGTAAAGGCAAAGATGACCGGAAACAAAGTACAAGCTTGGGGAAGAACAAAGGCTGCAAACCTAGAAACAGGAACTCGAGGTAAGCATAGTTCTGAGCATATCGCCTGAGGCACACAACAGAATAATCAGTGGAAGAAACGCGAGGCTGACAAATTTAAGAGTAGCTTTCAGGAACCTTAACAAATAAGCATTAATGACCTTATACACGACATATGCCAGGCCCATCTTGTTAGGAAGCTGGTAAAAGTGCAAACGGTTGCAACAAAACTAGTCTAACAATAACTAGCTTAGGTCAATAAGTGACTTGGATCTACAGCAGGCCTACTGGCCTGCTGTAGTGTTCCTTCTATATTATGTTCTTGTAAGAGATACGAGCAATGAGGAAAGACTAAAAAGCAAAACTGATGACAGAAAACAAAAGGACCACAGGTGACATGATTATAACATACAAAATACTGAGAGGAATTGGCAGGGTGGACAGGGAGTCTAAGAAGCCGGTCTCAGCTACACCAGAACACACCTGGAAGACTTAAGAAATCGTAATGACACGATTGCAAATAAACCATACCCCCGGCCGGGATTGAACCCGCGGTCATAGAGTCTCAAAACTCCAGCCCGTCGCGTTAGCCACTAGACCAGCTAGCCACAAAAAGATTCATCCAACTAGGTATATTTCTACACCATAGGAAAGTTAGCACAGGCACCTCTGTGACCACAAATGCAAGTTTTTACAGACGAATCTCCAGCTAGCATGGCCGTGACGAACTCTAGCTCAAGTCCCTTCACTGCCGTCAACATGACTGTGGCTAGCTGGTCTAGTGGCTAACGCGACGGGCTGGAGTTTTGAGACTCTATGACCGCGGGTTCAATCCCGGCCGGGGGTATGGTTCACACCTGGAAGTTAAAAGCACAGAAGAGATCTGTCATGGAAAGGTTAGGAAATGCTTCTTCAGCCTTAGAAAGGTCAGGAAACGGAACAACTTAGATATCGAAGTGGTAGAGGCAAAATACATCCATAGCTTTAAGAATAGGTATGACAGTGTTCAAGCAGCCAAGAGTAAACCCAATAGCAGCCAGCAGAGAGGCAGACATTAGATGAACCTCAACCTCTGCAACCACAATTAGATGAGTGTACGACACACACACACACACACACACACACACACACACACACACAAACACACACATTGAAAAAAACTGGTTGGAAAAGCAGTAAATGAAACAGCGAAATACGTGACCACAAAATGCAAGGAAGCAGAGGAGAGGTTTGTTTCCCAGGGCAACAGAAACAATGGGAAGACCAGAACGAGCCATTGGTTCACCACTGGTGTAGAAAGGCCAAAACTAAGTGTGCTAAAAATGGAAAAAGTACAGAAGACAAAGGACCCAGGAAAATAAGGAGATTAGTCGAAGAGCCAGAAACGAATATGCACAGATAAGGAGGGAGGCCCAACAGCAATACGAAAATGACACAACATCGAAAAGCAAGTCTAACCCAGAAGAGTGGTGGAGCACCTAGAAAGGAACCAGCACGGTTTTAGGGAAGGGAAATCCTGCGTCACAAACCTACTGGAGTTTTACGACAAGGTGACAGAAGTAAAACAAGAGAGACAGAGAGGGGTGCGTAGATTGCATTCTCTTTGGACGGCAAGAAGGTATTTGACTTCTGCACAAGAGATGAGTGCAAAAGCTAGAGGATCAGGCAGGTATAACAGGAAAGGCACTGCAATGGATCAGAGAATACATGGCAGGGAGGCAACAGCGAGTCATGGTACGGGACTAGGTGTCAGAGTGGGAACTTGTGACGAGCGAGGTTACAGAGGTCAGTCCTAGGACCAGTGCTGTTTCTGGTACATGTGAATGATATGTCGGAAGGGATAGACTCAAAAGTGTCCCTGTTTACAGACGATGTGAAACTAATGAGGAGAAGACTGGGGAAGGGCAAAGAAGACCGCAGACAGAGTACAGGCTAGGGGGCAAAAGGCTGCAAACCTCACTCAAGGAAAAGAATCTTGGAGTGAGTATACTATTGAGCACATGTGGGGCACACATCAGACGAATAACTGCTGCAGTTTATAGACACCTGGCATACCTAAAAATAGCGTTCCGACACCTCAGTAAGGAATCGTTCAAGCCTATACACAGTGAACGTCAAGCCCATATTCGAGTACGGAGCACCTGTTTGGAACTCACACCTGGTCAAGCACGTAAAAAAATTAGAGAAAGTGCGAAGGTCTGCAACAAGACTAGTCCCGGAGCTAAGAGGTATGTCCTACGAGGAAAGGTTAAGAGCAATCAACCTCACGACACTGGAGGACGGGAGGATTAGGGGGACAAGATAACGCCAAATAAAATAATGAGAGGAACTGACAAGGTGGATAAGGACAGGATGTTTCAGAAATGGGACACAGCAACAAGGGGTCACAGTTGGAAGTTGAAGAGTCAGATGAATCACGGGGACATTAGAACATTAGGAAGTATTTCTTCAGTCACAGAGTTGTCAGGAAGTGGAATAATCTGCGACGTGATGTAGTAAAGGCAGGATCCATACAGGTATGATACAATATGTTCCATATTGTTTCAGACTTTGGAACAATGCTCTTCTCCAGACTGAGGGACTGACCACCTCAAAACTTTAAGGGTGATGGACTGATTACATCGTCTTCAAGTCTCTTCTGCTTCTATCAACTTTTCTGTACTCGACTGAAGAAGCCCACTGTGTAGGCGAAACGTTTCGAAATAAAGATACCTAACTGTTGCATATGTGTCTTACCTAACAATCTGTCGGTATTTTATACCATTTTAATGTTCAGTGGGAGCCTGTGACGAACGGGGTTCCACAGGGGTCAGTCCTAGGACCGGTGCTGTCTCTGGTATATGAATGACATGAAGGAAGGAATAGACTCAGATGAATCTACAAGAGTGATGGACTGAACACATCGATTCCAGGTTGAGGGACTGATTATCTCCAACTTCTACTCTCCTTACCCATTTCTACTTTGTATTGGACTGATGAAGCCACTGTGTGGCGAAACGTTTCTTCAATAAAGATTCCCATGTGTTGCATAAGTGTCTCAATTCTTCAACATGTCAGGCCTATTGAACATTAAAATGTCAGGCCTATATTGGAGTATGCAGCACCACTTTGGAACACACACCTAGCCAAGCACATACGGAAAGTAGAGAAAGTGCAAAGGTTTGCACTGGTCAGAAAAGTGGCAGATGCAGTTCAATGTAGATAAATGCAAGGTGCTGAAGCTCGGGAGTGTCCATAACCCTAGCACTTATAAGTTAAATGATGTAGAACTTAGCCATACAGACTGTGAAAAGGACTTGGGGGTTATGGTAAGCAGCAACCTTAAACCAAGACAGCAATGCCTAAGCATACGTAATAAGGCAAACAGATTACTGGGATTTATATCAAGAAGTGTAAGCAACAGAAGTCCAGAGGTCATACTGCAGCTTTATACATCATTAGTAAGGCCTCACCTAGATTATGCAGCTCAGTTCTGGTCTCCATATTACAGAATAGACATAAACTAGTTAGAAAACATACAGCGTAGAATGACTAAATTAATACATAGCATTAGAAATCTTCTTTATGAAGAAAGATTGAAGATTCTTAAATTACATTAACTTGTTAGACGAAGAATGAGGGGAGACCTGATCGAAGTGTATAAGTGGAAGATAGGTATTAATAAAGGGGATATAGATAGGGCTTGAGGATATCTCTCCACGAGAGAACCCGCAGTAATGGATTCAAATTAGACAAGTTTAGAGTTAGAAAGGATATAGGAAAGTATTGGTTTGGAAATAGGGTAGTTGATGAGTGGAACAGTCTACCTAGTTGAGTTATTGAGGCTAAAACCTTGGGTAGTTTAAAATTTAGGTTGGATAAATGCATGAGTGAGAGGGGTTGGATCTGGGTGGGACTTGCATATGAGTGGATAGGGTTAATAGAGCTTATTTCTTGGGTGGCATTGAACATTGGTTGGGCAAATGTTTTGTTAGTGGGATGGATTGTAAAGGACCTGCCTAGTATGGGCCAACAGGCCTGCTGCAGTGTTCCTCCTTTCTTATGTTCTTAACAAGACTAGTCCCGGAGCTAAGGGGTATGTCCTACGAGGAGTGGTTAAGGGAAATCGACCTGGCGACTCTGGACGACGGGAGAGATAGAGAGGATATGATAACGACATATAAAATACTGAGAGGAATTGACAATGTGGACAGAGACAGGATGTTCCAGAGATGGGACACAGCAAGAAGGGGTCGCAATTGGAATCTGATGACTCAGATGAATCGCAGGGATGTTAGGAAGTATTTCTTCAGTTATAGAGTTGTCAGGAAGTAGAATAGTCTGGGAAGTGATGTAGAGGAGGCAGGATCCATACATAGCTTTAAGAATAGGTATGATAAGCTCATGAAGCAGGAAGTGAGCTAGTAGCGACCAGTGAAGAGGCGGGTCCAGGAGCTGTGAATCGAGCCCTGCAACCACAACTAGGTGAGTACACACACACACACAAAGAAATTGACTGGGAGAACCTGGAGCCACATGGGGGCCCAGAAGCGTGGAGGGCTAAGATGATGGAGGTGGTACTGGAAAACCTCATGTACCAACACGGAAAGGACACTACCAGAGATAGAGGAGAGGACAAACCAGCAAGACTGGACCTAGAATTCTCCTTCAGTAGTGCAGATATTGATGATATCACATATGAAAGACCCCTCGGGGCCAGTGACGAAGTGGTTCTGAGCTTCGAATACACAAGTGGAGAAGCAGGCAGGGCAGGACAAATGAAGTCAGACTACAAGAGAGGGAAATTGGCATGACGACACTGGAGGACAGGAGGGTCAGGGAAGACATGATAACAACACAAAAAATACTGTGCGGAACAGACAAAGTGGACAAAAACAGGATGTTCCAGAGATGGGACACAGAAACAAGGGGTCACAATTGGAAGTTGAAGAGTCAGATGAGTCAAAGGGAAGGAAGTATTTCTTCAATCACAGAGTTGTCAGACAGTGAAATAGCCTAGAAAGTGACGTTGTAGAGGCGGGAACCATACATAGTTTTAAGACGAGGCTTGAAGCTCATGGAGCAGGGAGAAAGAGAACCTAGTAGCAATCAGTGAAGAGGCAGGGCTAGGAGCTATGAATCGACCCCTGCAACCACATATAGGTGAGTACAAATAGGTGAGTACACACACACACACACACACACACACACACACACACACACACAGGCAGGCCTTCAAAGAGACCTGGACAGGCTGGACACGTGGTCCAGCAACTGGCTTCTCGAATTCAACCCTACCAAATGCAAAGTCATGAAGATCGGAGAAGGGCAAAGAAGACCGCAGAGTATAGACTAGGTGCAGGGAGGCCAAAACCAAGGGTGCTAGGGAATGGAAGAAGCATAGAAGGCAAAGGACCCAGGAGAAGAGGGAGAGCAGTCGTAGATCAAGAAATGAATATGCACAGGTAAGAAGGGAGGCCCAACAACAATGTGAAAATGGCATAGCAATGAAAGCCAGATCTGACATGAAGCTGTTGTAGAGTCACATCAGGAGGAAAACAATAGCCAAGGACCAGGTAATCAGACTAAGGAAGGAAGGAAGAGAGATCACAAGAAACGACCTCGAAGTACATGAGGAACTCAACATGAAATTCAAAGAAGTGTTCACAGAGGAGACAGAAGGGACTCCAGAAAGATGGAAAGGTGGGGTACATCACCAAGTGCTGGATACAATATATACAACCGAGGAAGAAGCGAAGAGGCTGCTTGAGTGAGCTAGATACCTCAAAGGTGATGGGGCCAGATAACATCTCTCAATGGATCCTGAGAGACGGAGCAGAGGTGCTATGTGTACCCCTAACAATATTCAACACATCTATCGAAACAGGGAGATTACCTGAGGCATGGAAGACAGCAAATGTAGCTCCAATTTTTAAAAAAGGAGACAGACATGAAGCACTAAACTACAGACCAGTGTCACTGACATGTATAGCATGCAAAGTCATGGAGAAGATTATCAAGAGAAGAGTGGTGGAACACCTAGAAAGGAATGATCTTATCACCAACAGCCAACATGGTTTCAGGGACGGGAAATCCTGTGTCACAAACCTACTGGAGTTCTATGACAGGGTGACAGCAGTAGGACAGACAGAGGGGTGGGTAGATTGTATTTTCTTGGACTGTAAGAAGGCTTTTGACACAGTTCCACACAAGAGATTAGTGTAAAAACTGGAGGACCAGGCAGGGATAACAGGGAAGGCACTACAATGGATCAGGGAATACCTGTCAGGAAGACAGCAGCGAGTCATGGTACGTGGCGAGGTGTCAATGTGGGCGCCTGTGACGAGTGGGGCTCCACAGGCGTCAGTCCTAGGACTGGTGCTGTTTCTGGTATTTGTGGCGACATGACGGAAGGAATAGACTCCAAAGTGTCCCTGTTTGCAGATGACATGAAGTGATGAAAAGAATTCAATCGGACAAGGACCAGGCAGAACTACAAAGGAATCTGGACAGGCTGCAGGCCTGGTCCAGAAATTGGCTCCTGGAGTTCAACCCCACCAAGTGCAAAGTCATGAAGATTGGGAAACGGCAAAGAAGACTGCAGACGGAGTACAGTCTAGGGGGCCAGAGACTACAAACCTCACTCAAGAAAAAAGTTCTTGGGGTGAGTATAACACCAGGCACATCTCCTGAAGCGCACATCAACCAAATAACTGCTGCAGCATATGGGCGCCTAGCAAACCTCAGAACAGCATTCCGACATCTTAATAAGGAATCGTTCAAGACCCTGTACACCGTGTACGTTAGGCCCATATTGGAGTATGCGGCACCAGTTTGGAACCCTCACCTAGCCAAACACGTAAAGAAACTAGAGAAAGTGCAAAGGTTTGCAACAAGACTAGTCCCAGAGCTAAGAGGTATGTCCTACGAGGAGAGGTTAAGGGAAATCAACCTGACGACACTGGAGGACAGGAGAGATAGGGGGGACATGATAACGACATACAAAATACTGAGAGGAATTGACAAGGTGGACAAAGACAGGATGTTCCAGAGATTGGACACAGTAACAAGGGGACACAGTTGGAAGCTGAAGACACAGATGAATCACAGGGATGTTAGGAAGTATTTCTTCATCCACAGAGTAGTCAGTAAGTGGAATAGTTTGGGAAGCGATGTAGTGGAGGGAGGATCCATACATAGCTTTAAGCAGAGGTATGATAAAGCTCACGGCTCAGGGAGAGTGACCTAGTAGCGATCAGTGAAGAGGCGGGGCCAGGAGCTCGGACTCGACCCCCGCAACCTCAACTAGGTGAGTACACACACACACACGCACGTACACACACACACACACACACACACACACACACACACACACACACACACACACACACACACACACACACACTTGATCAAGCATGTCCTGAAACCAGAGAAAGTGCAGAGGCTGTAACAAAATTCCCGGAACTAAGAGTAATGACCTATATGGAGAGACTAGAAGAACCGTACCTAAAAACACTGCAAGGTTGAAGGACCGGAGGAGACATGATCACGATGTACTGGATACTCGACGAATTTGATAGGGTGGATGGGATAGGCTTTTTGAGATGCGGGAAATGATGTACGGGGGCACAAGAGTGCATTTTCACAAGAGTATCCGGAAACACTTAGGTCATGTTTTAATAAGAACATAAGAAAGAAGGAGCACTGCAGCAGGCGTACTGGGTCTTGTTAGGCAGGTCCAAGTCACCTACTGAGGTTAGAAAGTAACTAACCTAGAGGTGACGTTAAAGCCAGACATCATACACAGCTTTTGGAATAGGTATAACAGGGTCCGTAAGGCTCTAAGCCAGAGAGAACCCAGTTATGACCAATTAAGATTCAGATTAGGAGCCGGAGACTCGACCCTCTTAACTACAACTAGGAGAGGACACAGACATTTTCCAAACTGAACACGTCAATATCAGAGTGAATGTCACATGATCTCTCTGCCCTTGATAAATATAACTTTAAATACAAAAACAAAGTTGTGTTTGTGCATAAATCACAGTATTATGTGACCATAACAACCAATGTATTGACAAAAAAAATGTCACTTTGAAACGCACCAAAACTCTGGACTGTTTTCCCCGACTGATTTTCACTTTAATCTGGAAATAAATGTTTTATTGAGTGGCTCAAGTGCAGGAAGTGAACTGATACCTTTAAGAAAACAAGTAAAGTTTGCTATCTACCGTTGTAGCCGTCTATCAAACGAATAAATTCGAGCCAGAGTGAAATTCAGCAGAAGTGCTGCTGTACTTCGGGGATCACTTGTGTCCTTCTTGCCCTGGTAGGGAATGACGTTCGTTAGGGCCGTTCCGAAAATCATCCGGCGCCTTAGAACAAAACAAAAGATAATCATAACATTCCCACATATATTCGTTCAGGCTGACGTGGAGCCCGGCTGTAGAGGCTGATATGCGCCCCGCGGCCCCAGCCAGCCCTCGCGCCCTCACAACTATGCCGACGATGTAATGTGAAACACAGACGAAGAGAAATGAGACGGGTCGAGCGCGCACCCCCAACCTCCCACCCCGACCCCCAACCCCCCTTCAACCCCCGCGCGTAGGGTTTCAAGGCCTCTCTGGTTACGTTGCTTTAGGGCGATATTCCTATTCTCTTAGCGTTAATTTACGGACTCTGTGTGGTTGTTATGACATTCTCCCCCCTCCCTGATCCTCCCCCACCCCCAGCACCCTGCCGGGGGCAAGACTGCCATAAGGCATAAACTATACACAAAACCCGCCAGAAACAAGGTCCGTTGGTGGTTCAAAATACATTGGCGGTTAGGGCGGTTGTTGGGTTGGCGGGAAGAAGTCTTGGGCCTCCAAGCCGGCGGTTCTTCGGCTTAGTGAAGCGCTTTTGAAGCTTGCTGAAAGCAACCCCGTGCAACTGCTGCTGGATCACCTGTGAGCTACCACCATCACGGAACTACCACCATCACGGTGCTACCACCATCACGGTGCTACCACCATCACGGTGCAACCACCATCACGGTGCTACCACCATCACGGTGCTATCACCATCACGGTGCTACCACCATCACGGTGCTACCACCATCACGGTGCTACCACCATCACGGTGCTACCACCATCACTGTACAACCACCATCACGATGCTACCACCATCACGTAGCTACCACCATCACGGTGCTACCACCATCACGGTGCTACCACCATCATTGTACAACCACCATCACGGTGCTACCACCATCACGGTGCTACCACCATCACGGTGCTACCACCATCACGGTGCTACCACCATCACTGTACAACCACCATCACGATGCTACCACCATCATGGAGCTACCACCATCACGGTGCTACCACCATCACGGTGCTACCACCATCACGGTGCTACCACCATCACGGTGCTACCACCAACAATGTACAACCACCATCACGATGCTACCACCATCAGGGTACTACCACCATCACGGTACTACCACCATCACGGTACAACCACCATCACGGTGCTACCACCATCACGGTACAACCACCATCACGGTACAACCACCATCACGGTGCTACCACCATCACGGTGTTACCATGCTAGGGAGGTCCAAGTCACCTATTGGCCCATGCTGGGCAGGTCCAACTTACCTACTGGCCCATATTAGGCAGGTCCAAGCCACCTACTGGCCCATGCTAGGCAGGTCCAAGCCACCTACTGGCCCATGCTAGGCAGGTCCAATCCACCTACTGGCCCATGCTAGGCACGCCCCAGCCACCTACAGGCCCATGCTAGGCAGGTTCAAGTCACCTACTGGCCCATGCTAGGCAGGTCCAAGTCACCTACTGGCCCATGCTAGGCAGGCCCCAGCCACTTACAGGTCCAACTCACCTACAGGCCCATGCTAGGCAGGTTCAAGCCACTTACAGGCCCATGCTAGGCAGGTCCAAGCCACCTACAGGCCCATGCTAGGCAGGTCCAACTCACCTACAGGCCCATGCTAGGCAGGTTCAAGCCACTTACAGGCCCATGCTAGGCAGGTCCAAGCCACCTACAGGCCCATGCTAGGCAGGTCCAAGCCACCTGACAACATGCCTATGCACTCAGCCCCGGGCCCAGACTCGTGGAACTCTGTTTTCATTAAGAACTGCAAGAAACCCCTCTCGTGTGCCCTAAGTACACTATGGAGGAGGAGCTTGGACATGGGTGAAATTCCACAGTCACTTAAAACAACGGATATAGCCCCACTCCATAAAGGTGGCAGCAAAGCATTAGCTAAGAACTATAGACCAATAGCTCTGACATCCCACATCATAAAAATCTTTGAAAGAGTGCTAAGAAGCAGGATTTCAAATCACCTGGATTCCCAAAATCTGCACAATCCAGGGCAACATGGGTTCAGGGCAGGTCGCTCCTGCCTCTCACAACTACTGGATCACTATGACATGGCCTTGGATGCACTGGAAGAAAATCAGAATGCAGATGTAATATACACAGACTTTGCAAAAGCATTTGACAAATGCGATCATGGCGTAATAGCCCATAAAATACGTGCTAAAGGAATAACTGGGAAAGTGGGGAGATGGATCTTCAACTTCCTAACAAATCGAACACAAAGAGTAGTGGTCAACAGAGTTAAATCGGAGGCTGCCATAGTGAAGAGCTCTGTTCCACAAGGCACAGTACTCGCCCCCATCTTATTCCTTATCCTCATATCAGACATAAACAGAGATATACACCACAGCACCGTATCATCCTTTGCGGATGATACTAGGATCTGCATGAGGCTGTCATCTGCTGAGGACGCGGTTAACCTCCAAGAAGATATAAACAAAGTTTTCCAGTGGGCAACGGTAAACAATATGATGTTCAATGAGGACAAATTCCAACTACTCCATTATGGAAAACTGGAGGAGATAATAACTAGAACAGAGTATACTACTGACTCCGGCCATACAATAGAGCGGAAAAATAATGTAAGGGACCTGGGAGTATAAATTAGACACATGTGCAACTCTTGGGTATCTTTATTGAGGAAACGTTTCGCCACACAGTGGCTTCATCAGTCCATACAATTCTTGGGCACAACCTACTTCCACATTGAACAAATGTGACACTACCTATGACTGCTACACCTCTCCTGCCATACGGTTTATAAGCTGCTTCTCCGCTCATCTGCCGTATTCTACTCAAGATTGATGGACTGAACACATCGACTCAAGGTTGAGGGACTGATTACCTCATTCTCCTCCTGTTCTTCAAGTTTCTCCTATGTATGGACTGATGAAGCCACTGTGTGGCGAAACGTTTCCTCAATAAAGATACCCAAGAGTTGCACATGTGTCTAATTTATCAACATGTCGGTTCTCTGAACCATTCATCTACAGACCTGGGAGTAGTAATGTCTGAGGATCTCACTTTCAAGGATCACAACAGTGCCACGATCGCACGTGCAAAGAAAATGATAGGATGGATAATGAGAACTTTCAAAACGAGAGATGCCAAGCCCATGATGATCCTTTTCAAATCACTTGTTCTCTCTAGGCTGGAATACTGCTGTACATTAACATCTCCATACAAAGCAGGTGAAATCGCAGATCTAGAGAGTGTACAGAGATCCTTTACTGCACGTATAAGTTCTGTCAAGCACCTTAACTACTGGGAACGCTTGGAAGCACTTGACTTGTACTCGTTGGAACGCAGGAGGGAGAGATATATCATAATCTACATTTGGAAAATCTTGGAAGGAATGGTCCCAAATCTGCACACAGAAATCACTCCCTACGAAAGTAAAAGACTGGGCAGGCGATGCAAAATGCCCCCAATAAAAAGTAGGGGCGCCATTGGTACACTAAGAGAAAACACCATAAGTGTCCGGGGCCCAAAACTGTTCAACAGCCTCCCATCAAGCATTAGGGGAATTGCCAATAAACCCCTGGCTGCCTTCAAGAGAGAGCTGGACAGATACCTAAAGTCAGTGCCGGATCAGCCGGGCTGTGGCTCGTACGTTGGACTGCGTGCGGCCAGCAGTAACAGCCTAGTTGATCAGGCCCTGATCCATCGGGAGGCCTGGTCATGGACCGGGCCGCGGGGGCGTTGATCCCCGGAATAACCTCCAGGTAACCTACAGGCCCATGCTAGGCAGGTCCAACTCACCTACAAGCCCATGCTAGGCAGGTCCAAGCCACCTACAGGCCCATGCTAGGCAGGTTCAAGCCACCTACAGGCCCATGCTAGGCAGGTCCAAGCCACCTACAGGCCCATGCTAGGCAGGTCCAAGCCACCTACAGGCTCATGCTAGGCAGGTTCAAGCCACCTACAGGCCCATGCTAGGCAGGTCCAAGCCACCTACAGGCCCATGCTAGGCAGGTCCAAGCCACCTACAGGCCCATGCTAGGCAGGTCCAAGCCACCTACAGGCCCATGCTAGGCAGGTTCAAGCCACCTACAGGCCCATGCTAGGCAGGTTCAAGCCACCTACAGGCCCATGCTAGGCAGGTCCAAGCCACCTACAGGCCCATGCTAGGCAGGTCCAAGCCACCTACAGGCCCATGCTAGGCAGGTCCAAGCCACCTACAGGCCCATGCTAGGCAGGTCCAAGCCACCTACAGGCCCATGCTAGGCAGGTCCAAGCTACATCCACTTAAGAAGGAAGGAACACTGCATCAGGAGATCCTTGGAAAAAAATCCCCAAAAAGTCCGAGGTAGAATTACGGACAGTCTGTGAGGTAAAAGGACACAAGTGCAACTAATGTGGCATTTTATTGTGGTATTAGCTGCACTTATGTCCTTTTACCTAACAATACAAACCTAACCTAACCTAACACTGAACTTGTAAAGTTATGTGAGATGTTTGTAAGTTATACTTGTAAAGTTATGTGAGATGTTTGTAAGTTATACTTGTAAAGTTATGTAAGATCTTTGTAAGTTATACTTGTAATGTTATGTAAGATGCTTGTAAGTTATACTTGTAATGTTACGTAAGATCTTCGTAAGTTATACTTGTAATGTTACGTAAGATCTTCGTAAGTTATACTTGTAATGTTACGTAAGATCTTCGTAAGTTATACTTGTAATGTTACGTAAGATGTTTGTAAGTTATACTTGTAATGTTATGTAAGATGTTTGTAAGTTATACTTGTAATGTTATGTAAGATGTTTGTAAGTTATACTTGTAATGTTATGTAAGATGTTTGTAAGTTATACTTGTAATGTTATGTAAGATGTTTGTAAGTTATACTTGTAATGTTACGTAAGATGTTTGTAAGTTATACTTGTAATGTTATGTAAGATCTTTGTAAGTTATACTTGTAATGTTATGTAAGATCTTTGTAAGTTATACTTGTAATGTTATGTAAGATCTTTGTAAGTTATACTTGTAATGTTATGTAAGATCTTTGTAAGTTATACTTGTAATGTTATGTAAGATCTTTGTAAGTTATACTTGTAATGTTATGTAAGATCTTAGTAAGTTATACTTGTAATATTTTCTCTGTTAATGATTGACTTAAAAGTTTTGTCAATAAATGACTAACTTTAAATATTTTTGTTTAATTGTTTTACTTTGCTTAAGAAATTTAATAAAACATAAGTTTTTTAGATATGTTTAATGTGTGCATAGTTAGTGTTGTGAGTATGTACAAGTAGGTACAATGTTCGTCAGGAACCAGGACAGTGTTTCCTGACGCTGCTCCTAGTCTTATGATGACCCACAGCTGGAGTTTTTGGTCATCTGACCGAGGCCTTCCACTGGCTTACCCCTCCACCACCTTTAAAATTATATATTAATATGTACAAGTCACGTACTCTTAGTTAATAACTAATCTAAAATATTTTTTGTTATATTGTTTTAATTATTGACGATATTTAAATAAAATGTGACTTTTGTTCCTACCAGTTTTATTGTGACGTTTTCCTTGCCAGAATTGTCACCTTTTTTTCTGTGATTTTTTCCTATCTGAAATTACGTTTTTCCTTACCTGGAGGTTATTCCGGGGATCAACGCCCCCGCGGCCCGGTCCATGACCAGGCCTCCCGATGGATCAGGGCCTGATCAACTAGGCTGTTACTGCTGGCCGCACGCAGTCCAACGTACGAGCCACAGCCCGGCTGATCCGGCACTGACTTTAGGTATCTGTCCAGCTCTCTCTTGAAGGCAGCCAGGGGTTTATTGGCAATTCCCCTAATGCTTGATGGGAGGCTGTTGAACAGTTTTGGGCCCCGGACACTTATGGTGTTTTCTCTTAGTGTACCAATGGCGCCCCTACTTTTTATTGGCGGCATTTTGCATCGCCTGCCCAGTCTTTTACTTTCGTAGGGAGTGATTTCTGTGTGCAGATTTGGGACCATTCCTTCCAAGATTTTCCAAGTGTAGATTATGATATATCTCTCCCTCCTGCGTTCCAACGAGTACAAGTCAAGTGCTTCCAAGCGTTCCCAGTAGTTAAGGTGCTTGACAGAACTTATACGTGACTTTTTTTCCAGGAGAAACAGTATGTTGATACTTACAAGATGTGGAAAAAGAAGAGAGTTCAGCTCCATGGAGCTGAACTCTCTTCTTCAGGCTGAGGGACTGACTACCTCAAATACTTTTTCTCCAAGGTTGATGGACCGATTACATCTTTTTAATTCATTACTAGTGCTGCCTCTGTATTTGACTGAAGAAGTCTACTGTGTAAGCGAAACGTTTAATCAATAAAGATACCCAACTGTTGCACATGTGTCTTGATTACCGTCTCACTTAGATTACACGGCACAGCTCTGGTCTCCGTATTACACGGCACAGCTCTGGTCTCCGTATTACACGGCACAGCTCTGGTCTCCGTATTACACGGCACAGCTCTGGTCTCCGTATTACACGGCACAGCTCTGGTCTCCGTATTACACGGCACAGCTCTGGTCTCCGTATTACACGGCACAGCTCTGATCTCCGTATTACACGGCACAGCTCTGATCTCCGTATTACACGGCACAGCTCTGGGCTCCGTATTACACGGCACAGCTCTGGTCTCCGTATTACACGGCACAGCTCTGGTCTCCGTATTACACGGCACAGCTCTGGTCTCCGTATTACACGGCACAGCTCTGGTCTCCGTATTACACGGCACAGCTTTGGTCTCCATATTACACGGCACAGCTCTGGTCTCCATATTACACGGCACAGCTCTGGTCTCCATATTACAAGGCTCTCGACCTTTCAAACCCATCAAGGGAGGTTCCTTGACGCTGGTGAGGGGCTTTTGATCTAGGGAATTGGATCTGTGCTCCAGTTCCATGAATTGAGCCTGAATACCTTCCATCCCCCCTTCCACAGGCGCTGTATAATCCCTACGGGTTTAGAGTTTCCCGTGATAATAATTAAAATTTCAAAGCAGCGGTGTATGATCCCTGTGGGTTTTGAGCTTAGTGTTGATTATAATCAACCTTTCAAGTCTCAAAGGAGGTTCCTTGATGCTGGTGAGGGGCTCTTGATCTAGGGAACCAGACCTATATTAAAATTCCTTGAGTCGATATTGAATACCTCCCATTTCCCCAAACGCTGTATCACCCCGACGGGTTTAGTGCTCCCCATAAGAACATAAGAAGGAGCACTGCTGCAGGCCTACTGGCCCAAGCTAGTTAGGTCCAGGTAACATCCACTTAATAATAATAACAGTCAGCCTTTCAATGGGGATGCTTTGGAGCCGGTAAAGGGCTCTTGATTCAAGGAAATAGAACTTTCTTCCCGTCGTGGAATCAGATCTGATTATCTTCCATCCACTAAGCGTATTATACGAGAATAAGAACAGTGGAGCACTGCAGTAGGTCTGCTGGTCCATCCTAGGTACGTCCTCAAACCCAACCTTTTAAGAACATAAGAACGATGGAACACTGCAGAAGGCCTACTGGCCCATGCGAGGCAGGTCCAAGTCTCCTACCGGCTTAAGCCAATGCACCCAACCTAGTCACACTCATATTTCTCCAACTTCTTTCTGTAGCTTTCCAAATTGGTAGTAGCTCCGAGCACTCTACTTGGCAGATTGTTCCACTTGTCTGCAATCCATCACTTTCTTGTATCCTTTCCAAATTAAATTTAACCAAATTTAATCCATGGCTTCAATTTACTCCTTAGATATCCTCAGCATTCTATATTTCGATGGAGATAAATGGTATGTGTTGAAAATGTGATAAATGGGTTAGAAAATTGACAAGTTGAAGAATGAGACACTAGTGCAACATTTTGGAATCTTTACTGAAGAAACGTGTCGCCACACAGTGGCTTTATCAGTCCAATACAAAGAAGAACGGTGTAAAGAGAGTAGAAGTTTGAGGTAATCCGTCCCTTAGCCTGTAATCGATGTGTTCAGTCCGTCAATCTTGAAGTACGGTATATGGTCGGAGAAGTGGCTCGTATACTGTAGTCAAGTGAGTCGAAGCAGGAGGAGGCGAAGTCACAGTGGAAACATCCATTAGTGTAAGTAGGTCTTCATCCACAGGTTGGACACATGTTGAAGAATTCCTTGTATCAAGATCCCATGACGTTGCATAAGTTTCTCATTCTTCAACTTGTCGGTTTTCTAAACTATTTATCACATCTGTCAGACACTACAACATCACGGGAACTTTGTACAAAGACTCAAGAAATCGTAATGACACGATTGCAAATAAACCATACCCCCGGCCGGGATTGAACCCGCGGTCATAGAGTCTGGGCTGGAGTTTTGAGACTCTATGACCGCGGGTTCAATCCCGGCCGGGGGTATGGTTTATTTGCAATCGTGTCATTACGATTTCTTGAGTCATGTTGACGGCAGTGAAGGGACTTGAGCTAGAGTTCGTCACGGCCACGCTAGCTGGAGATTCGTCTGTAAAAACTTGCATTTGTGGACACAGAGGTGCCTGTGCTAACTTTCCTATGGTGTAGAAATATACCTAGTTGGATGAATCTTATTGTGGCTAGCTGGTCTAGTGGCTAACGCGACGGGCTGGAGTTTTGAGACTCTATGACCGCGGGTTCAATCCCGGCCGGGGGTATGGTTTGTACAAGGAATTCTTCAACACTTGTCCAACCTATGGACAAGACCTAATTACAATGGTGGAGGAAGTGCTTCGCACCTCAATCTATACTTGTATATGGTTTAGAAAGACACGTAAGCAAACACTATAACATATTTATTAGAAAACGTTTCAGTCCTGGGACCTTGATCAAGGTCCCAGGACTGAAACGTTTTCTAATAAATATGTTATAGTGTTTGCTTACGTGTCTTTCTAAAGCAACTTGTCGGTATTTATTACCAAGGTTTATACCATACTTGTATATACCCTGTGTCCATGTATTGTTTGTAACAGCTTGGCAAAACTCCAGGAGAGCGAAACGTTGCCACAATAAAATGTCACATTAGTTGCACTTGTGTCCTTTTACCTAACATATTGTTGGTAATTTTACCAACAATATTACAATAAACTTTACGTCCATCCTGTGACAGAGACCAGAATTGCTACCCATAATCTAAATGAAGAACACCGGGGCACCTGGAGTTCCGAGGGTCAACGCCCCTGCGGCCCGGTCCATGACCAGGCCTCCCAGTGGATTAGGGCCTGATCAACCAGGCTGTTACTGCTGGCCACATGCAGTACAACGTACGACCACAGTCCGGCTGGTCAGCAACTGCCTTTAGGAACCTATCCAGTTTCCTCTTGAAGACAGCCAGGTGTCTATGTATGACTGGGAGGCTGTTGAATAGTCTTGGGCACCTTACACGTATTGTGTTTTCTCTCAGTGTACTCCCGGCACCCCTGATTTTCTTTGCAGGTATGTTTTAGTAAGGAGTGATTTCTGTGTGCAGATTTGGGACCAGTACCTCTAGGATTTTCCAAATGCAAATTATGATGTATCATTCTCGGAGTACAAGTCAAGGGACTTCAAACGATCCCAGTAATTACGGTGTTTGACTGAACATATACGTGAAGTAAAAGTTCTCTGTATATTCTCCAGATGTGCAATTTCGTGTGTTTTAAAAAGAGCTATCAGTGTAAAACAGTATTCCAGCCTAGAGAGAACAAGTGACTGAAAGAGGATGATCAGTGACTTAGCATTCTTTGTTTTGAAGGTTCTCATTATCCATCCCATCATTCTCCTCGACAGATATGATACTGACACTATTGTGATCCTTGAAGGTGAGATCCTTGACATTATCTCCCCTAAGTCCTTCACATTAGAATTTCGATGTACTTCTGTGGTTATAATTTGTTTTACATTCAGTTTCCGCTTTTATTACCTCAAGTTTTCCATAATGAAGTAACTGAAATTTGTCGTCATTGAACATCACATTGTTTTCCGTGGCCCACTGGAAGACACTCTTTATATCCGCTTGGAGATTTATAATGTCCTCAGTGGACGACACTTTCATGCAATCTGTGCAAAGAAAGATACAGTGCTATGATTTACGTCCGTGTTAGTTGTAGAACAGAACTTTTTCCAGTGGCAGCCTCCGACTTAACTGTTTACCATTACTCTTTACGTTCTATTGCCTAGAAAGTTAAAACTCCAGTTAATCATTTTTCCAGTTATCCCCTTTGCACGCATTTTGTGAGTTAATATACCATGATCGCATTTGCTGAAGGTTTTTGCAAAGTCTGCGTCTACTGCAAGCCTTCCAATGACGTACAGTTTTATTATAAAGGCTCGTGATACGAAGAATTGGAGCTATACTCTACATCCTGGGATTTAACCTAATTACCATTCATTCTCCAGGTTTATGGCCGAAGATCAAATAAAAAATGAAAAATCAAATTTGTTTTCTTTGCGTAGTATACAACGTGTAGCTTACATGTGATAATATATTATTAAGAACAGAAACCCACTGACATACATAAGCATTTCAGGTAGACTAATTCTAAGTAAGACACGTAGAAATAAAGATTATTATTATTATTATTATTATTATTATTATTATTATTATTATTAGTAGTAGTAGTAGTAGTAGTAGTAGTAGTAGTATTAGTATTAGTAGTAGTAGTAGTAGTAGTAGTAGTAGTAGTAGTAGTATTAGTAGTAGTAGTAGTAGTAGTAGTAGTAGTATTAGTATTAGTAGTAGTAGTAGTAGTAGTAGTAGTAGTAGTAGTAGTAGTAGTAGTAGTAGTAGTAGTAGTAGTAGTAGTAGTAGTAGTAGTAGTAGTATTAGTAGTAGTAGTAGTAGTAGTAGTAGTATTGTTATTATTATTATGTGCAACAGCCAGGTATCTCTATTCCGAAACGTTTCGCCTACACAGTAGGCCTCAATCGAGTACAGAGGAGTCAACGGAAGTCAAGATGTAGAGATGATGTACTCGCCTGAAGAAGCCTACTGTGTAGGCGAAACGTTTCGGAATAGAGATGCCTGATTGTTGCACATGTGTATCAACTTGTTGGCGTTAAACACCACTGTTATATTCATGGGTTTAAAAAGCCCTACGACTTTAGCTCTTCCCCAAGAATATCGTAATATTTCCATTATAATTCTGATACAATGGAGATAAAAGGTATAAAATACCGACAGGATGGAAAAGTAAAAACAAATGAAGTATAATATGAACCTTTATTGACAACGTTTCGCCACACAGTGGCTTCATCAGTCCATACACAGGAGAAGCTTGACGAATAGGAGGAGAATGAGGTAATCAGTCCCTCAACCTTGAGTCGATGTGGTCAGTCCATCAATCTTGAGTAGATTGATGGACTGACCACATCGACTCGAGGTTGAGGGACTGATTACCTCATTCTCCTCCTATTCTTCAAGCTTCTCCTGTGTATGGACTGATGAAGCCACTGTGTGGCGAAACGTTTCCTTAATAAAGATACCCAAGAGTTGCACATGTGTCTAATTCATCAGAAACAGATCTACCTGGGTGAAGAATACACGAGTATATGAAGTGTGGAGAGTCAGGTGGAGAATGGTACGGTAGATCTGTTTAACACTTGATAAATTCCACTGTGTGGGCGAAACGTAGTCAATAAAGTATCGCATTATACTTCATTTGTGTCTATTTTTCCATAATTCTTGTACTCATGATACTTATCCAGGTAGATTATACAAATTATACAGATTATTCAAATCATACACATTCCAATCTGGGCTGTGACTCTGTTGTTGAAAGTTGATGGAGAGTCGCGTGTCCCGTTCCTGCGGTTCAGGAACCGGTTTATGGCTTGCCACCCATGGTTCAAGAACCAGTTCATGTCCCACCACCCATGATTCGAAAACCGGTTCATCTCATGCCACCCATTCTTGAAGAACCTGTTCCTTCCCTGCCGCCAACGATTCCGACAACAGGTTCCTGCCCCGTCACCCATGATTCCAACACAAGTTCCTACCCTGCCACCCATGATTCCAACACAGGTTCCTACCCTGCCACCCATGATTCCAACAAACGTTTCTACCCTGCCACCCATGACTCCACAGCTTCCTACTCTGCCACCCATGATTCCAGCACAGGTTCCTGCCCAGTCACCCATGATTCCAACACAGGTTCCTGCCCCGTCACCCATGATTCCAACACAGGTTCCTACCCTGCCACCCATGATTCCAACACAGGTTCCTGCCCCGTCACCCATGATTCCAACACAGGTTCCTACCCTGCCACCCATGATTCCAACACAGGTTCCTACCCTGCCACCCATGATTCCAACACAGGTTCCTACCCTGCCACCCATGATTCCAACACAGGCTCCTACCCTGCCACCCATGATTCCAACACAGGCTCCTACCCTGCCACCCATGATTCCAACACAGGTTCCTACCCTGCCACCCATGATTCCAACACAGGCTCCTACCCTGCCACCCATGATTCCAACACAGGTTCCTACCCTGCCACCCATGATTCCAACACAGGTTCCTACCCTGCCACCCATGATTCCAACACAGGTTCTTACCCTGCCACTCATGATTCCAACACAGGTTCCTACCCTGCCACCCATGATTCCAACACAGGTTCCTACCCTGCCACCCATGATTCCAACACAGGTTCCTACCCTGCCACCCATGACTCCAACACAGGTTCCTACCCTGCCACCCATGACTCCAACACAGGTTCCTACCCTGCCACCCATGATTCCAACACAGGTTCCTACCCTGCCACCCATGATTCCAACACAGGTTCCTACCCTGCCACCCATGATTCCAATACAGGTTCCTACCCTGCCACCCATGACTCCAACACAGGTTCCTACCCTGCCACCCATGACTCCAACACAGGTTCCTACCCTGCCACCCATGACTCCAACACAGGTTCCTACCCTGCCACCCATGACTCCAACACAGGTTCCTACCCTGCCACCCATGACTCCAACACAGGTTCCTACCCTGCCACCCATGATTCCAACACAGGTTCCTACCCTGCCACCCATGACTCCAACACAGGTTCCTACCCTGCCACCCATGATTCCAACACAGGTTCCTACCCTGCCACCCATGATTCCAACACAGGTTCCTACCCTGCCACCCATGATTCCAACACAGGTTCCTACCCTGCCACCCATGATTCCAATACAGGTTCCTACCCTGCCACCCATGACTCCAACACAGGTTCCTACCCTGCCACCCATGACTCCAACACAGGTTCCTACCCTGCCACCCATGACTCCAACACAGGTTCCTACCCTGCCACCCATGACTCCAACACAGGTTCCTACCCTGCCACCCATGACTCCAACACAGGTTCCTACCCTGCCACCCATGATTCCAACACAGGTTCCTACCCTGCCACCCATGATTCCAACACAGGCTCCTACCCTGCCACCCATGACTCCAACACAGCTTCCTACCCTGCCACCCATGATTCCAGCACAGGTTCCTGCCCCATCACCCATGATTCCAACACAGGTTCCTGCCCCATCACCCATGATTCCAACACAGGTTCCTACCCTGCCACCCATGATTCCAGCACAGGTTCCTGCCCCATCACCCATGATTCCAACACAGGTTCCTGCCCCGTCACCCATGATTCTAACACAGGTTCCTGCCCCGTCACCCATGATTCCAACACAGGTTCCTGCCCCGTCATCCATGATTCCAACACAGGTTCCTGCCCCGTCACCCATGATTCCAACACAGGTTCCTGCCCCGTCACCCATGACTGCAACACAGGTTCCTACCCCGCCACCCATGATTCCAACACAGGTTCCTACCCTGCCACCCATGACTCCAACACAGGTTCCTACCCTGCCACCCATGACTCCAACACAGGTTCCTACAATGCAACTTCATAACTAGTTCCTGTGAACAAAAAGGCACAATACCATGACTGGAACAATACATGTAGACGAGTAAAACACAAGTCTAATACTGGAAGAGCAAGATACACGTGTAACAATTAGGTATCTTTACTGTTGGTCGAAACGTTTCGCCTACTGTGTAGCGGAGCGTCAAATGCAGAGGCAGCAGGAGTAGTAGCGAAGTGAAAATGATGTAAACAGTCCTTGGAGGAATAGTTTTTGAGGTGGTCAGTCCCTCATCCTGGAAAAGTGTTGAGCTCCATGGTCTGGAACAATATACTAGAGCACCTTTACTGTGGAAATGTTTTACCAGTCAGAGGGTTTATTACTGCAGTGCAGAGAATACTACTGGAGATTGTAGAAGACATGAAGAAGTGTGAGGTTATCAGTCCTATATATGCTTACATATATGTATGTATGTATGCACGTAGTATATATGTAGCAAACCACTGGCTGGTCTTTGCAACATATCACTACAAACTGGCATAGTGCCGGATAAGTGGAGAATGGCAAATATGATACCGATCTACATAGGAGGAGACAGATCCTTAGCTTCGAGTTATAGATCAATTAGCCTAACCTCCATCGTGGGAAAATTGATGGAATCAATTACTGCTGAGGCTATTCGAAGTCACCTGAAAGACATACATTGATCAATGAATCTCAACATGGTTTTACAAAGGGGCGTTCCTGCATTACGAATTTATTAACTTTTTCACTAAGGTATTTGAGGTGGTAGATCATGTTAATATACATTTTGTATATGGCATTCAGTAAGGCCTTTGATAGAGTTCCACACAGGAGATTGTTGAGGAGAGTAAAAACACATGGAATAGGTAAGGTTTATCAGGAAGCAGGACAAGTGTTTTCTGACTCGGATTTTAGTCATATGATGACCCACAGCTGGAGCTTTAGGTCTCCTGACCGAGGCCTTCCACTGGCTTGCAGTCCACCTTTTTAAAAATTATGGTCATAATTATAACCATTTTTAAGTAATAAGAGAGACATTTAATCTGCGCTCTTTAGACAGGCGTAAAATTAGGGATGATGTAAATGAGATGTTTAAATGGAAATAGGAAGAAATAAAAAGATGTGAATAACGTGCTAAAAATATTCAACCAAACTAGGACTCGCATCAATGGTTACAAGTTGGAAAAAATTCGATTTAGAAAGGATATAGGTAAGCACTGGTTTGATAACAGAGTTGAGGATGAGTGGAACAAACTCCCGAGTAGCGTCATTGAAGTTAAAACCTCTTGTAGCTTTGAATAGGTTAGACAAGTACTAATTTTAATTGAATTAACAGTGATCAAGCAAACAAAAGTAATATATTTTTATTTACAAACTAACATTATAAGTGCATGCCGTGTTATCACTTACGATGAATCTCCCCGAAGTTGTGAGATCCAGGACATGAAACAACTACAGCTTCGTGAAGAAAATCTACCAGATTATAAAAATAATGATACCCCTTCTAAATTGCGATTATTCTAAAAGAAACCTTTCAGAAAAAGGCCAAAAGGGTTCTTATTGGTAATATTTCCCAGTTTGGTACGAAATACAGTAAGGCTGTATATGTTCAACTTCGACTTTTACGTAGTAATCTTCAAGCATCTACACATCATCACTCAACTTTTCATGGACAGTCATGGTTAGGACAGAGTGGACACCAGCCAAGCTTCCCTCGAGCCTCGTCAGGACGGGGATACAACCAAATTGAGCTTCAGCAAAGACAGACTATATCTTGGTTGGCAACGATTTTGCCTCAAACGCTAAGTGGTTCGATTCCCGACATGGGTAGAAATGTTGGGCGTGTTTCCATACACCTCCTTTCCCTCTTCACCTAGTAGTAAGTAGGTACCTGGGTGTTATTCGACTGGTGTGAATCGCATCCTGGGGGACAAGATGGAAGGACCACGATGGAAATAACACAAGACAGACCTCGAAGATGCACTGACTTTCTTCAGTTATTCTGGATGACTAACCCTCTTTCTTAAAAAATCAGAACAAATCTTATCTTATCTTACCCCATAGAACATAAACAATCCTCCATAGGAGCCACAGACAGATCACCATCTGAGTAAGACTTATGTCAGGACGAACCTAACAGTAAAATGATAAATAAGACAGATACGCAATATTTGGGTATATTTATTTTGGAAACTTTTCGTTAACCAGTGGCGTCTTCAGTCCAGTACCGAGAAAAACAGTGGAAGATGAGGAGTTTGAGGTAATCAGTCCCTCATCCTGGAGTCGATATGTTCAGTCAATCAGGACTGGCAGACTGAAGGCATCTACCTAGCTGCATTTGTTCGATTGCTAGCGCACTCAGCTCACACACTGAGGTCAGTGGTTCGGTCCCCGGTAAGGGTGGCAGAAACATTAGGACGTGTTTCCTTAAGACACCTGTTGTCTCTGTTCACCTAACAGCAAAATAGGTACCTAGGTGTTAGTCGACTGGTGTGGGTCGCAACTGGGAACAAAAATTAACCGAATTTGCCCGAAATGCTCTGCTAACAACAATAGACTCCTGACAGTCTTCAAGCAGGCACTGGACAGGCACCTAAAGTCAGTACCTGACCAACCGGGCTGTGGTTCGTACGTCAGCTTGCGTGCGGCCAGCAGTAACAGCCAGGTTGATCAGACCCTGATCCCCCATGAGGCCTGGCCTCAGACCGGACCGCGGGGGCGTTGACCCCCGAAACTCTCTCCAGGTAAACTCCAGGTAAAAAGGGACTTTCTATACAGTAGTATGTCACTGATGTCACCTCTGCTCTGTATAAGTTGTATTATGTACTTGTAAAAATAAAATTTATTATTATTATTATTATTATTATTATTTGTCTCACGCATTATTTATGTTAGGTTTTGTCTACGTCTGTTTGTCAAGTGTTTTTATAACGAGAACAACAACGCTGGTAGTAATGGTAGTATTACCGACGCTCGTAGTAATGGTAGTATTACCGACGCTGGTAGTAATGGTAGTATTACCGACGCTGGTAGTAATGGTAGTATTACCGACGCTGGTAGTAATGGTAGTATTACCGACGCTGGTAGTAATGGTAGTATTACCGACGCTGGTAGTAATGGTAGTATTACCGACGCTCGTAGTAATGGTAGTATTACCGACGCTGGTAGTAATGGTAGTATTACCGACGCTCGTAGTAATGGTAGTATTACCGACGCTGGTAGTAATGGTAGTATTACCGACGCTGGTAGTAATGGTAGTATTACCGACGCTGGTAGTAAAGGTAGTATTACCGACGCTCGTAGTAATGGTAGTATTACCGACGCTGGTAGTAATGGTAGTATTACCGACGCTGGTAGTAATGGTAGTATTACCGACGCTGGTAGTAATGGTAGTATTACCGACGCTGGTAGTAATGGTAGTATTACCGACGCTGGTAGTAATGGTAGTATTACCGACGCTCGTAGTAATGGTAGTATTACCGACGCTCGTAGTAATGGTAGTATTACCGACGCTCATAGTAATGGTAGTATTACCGACGCTCGTAGTAATGGTAGTATTACCGACGCTGGTAGTAATGGTAGTATTACCGACGCTGGTAGTAATGGTAGTATTACCGACGCTGGTAGTAAAGGTAGTATTACCGACGCTCGTAGTAATGGTAGTATTACCGACGCTGGTAGTAATGGTAGTATTACCGACGCTGGTAGTAATGGTAGTATTACCGACGCTGGTAGTAATGGTAGTATTACCGACGCTGGTAGTAAAGGTAGTATTACCGACGCTGGTAGTAATGGTAGTATTACCGACGCTGGTAGTAATGGTAGTATTACCGACGCTGGTAGTAATGGTAGTATTACCGATGCTGGTAGTAATGGTAGTATTACCGACGCTCGTAGTAATGGTAGTATTACCGACGCTGGTAGTAATGGTAGTATTACCGACGCTGGTAGTAATGGTAGTATTACCGACGCTGGTAGTAATGGTAGTATTACCGACGCTGGTAGTAAAGGTAGTATTACCGACGCTGGTAGTAATGGTAGTATTACCGACGCTGGTAGTAATGGTAGTATTACCGACGCTGGTAGTAATGGTAGTATTACCGATGCTGGTAGTAATGGTAGTATTACCGACGCTGGTAGTAATGGTAGTATTACCGACGCTGGTAGTAATGGTAGTATTACCGACGCTGGTAGTAATGGTAGTATTACCGACGCTGGTAGTAATGGTAGTATTACCGACGCTGGTAGTAAAGGTAGTATTACCGACGCTCGTAGTAATGGTAGTATTAACGACGCTGGTAGTAATGGTAGTATTACCGACGCTGGTAGTAATGGTAGTATTACCGACGCTGGTAGTAATGGTAGTATTACCGACGCTGGTAGTAATGGTAGTATTACCGACGCTGGTAGTAATGGTAGTATTACCGACGCTGGTAGTAATGGTAGTATTACCGACGCTCGTAGTAATGGTAGTATTACCGACGCTCGTAGTAATGGTAGTATTACCGACGCTGGTAGTAATGGTAGTATTACCGACGCTGGTAGTAATGGTAGTATTACCGACGCTGGTAGTAATGGTAGTATTACCGACGCTCGTAGTAATGGTAGTATTACCGACGCTGGTAGTAATGGTAGTATTACCGACGCTGGTAGTAATGGTAGTATTACCGACGCTGGTAGTAATGGTAGTATTACCGACGCTGGTAGTAATGGTAGTATTACCGACGCTCGTAGTAATGGTAGTATTACCGACGCTGGTAGTAATGGTAGTATTACCGACGCTGGTAGTAATGGTAGTATTACCGACGCTGGTAGTAATGGTAGTATTACCGACGCTGGTAGTAATGGTAGTATTACCGACGCTGGTAGTAATGGTAGTATTACCGACGCTGGTAGTAATGGTAGTATTACCGACGCTCATAGTAATGGTAGTATTACCGACGCTCGTAGTAATGGTAGTATTACCGACGCTGGTAGTAATGGTAGTATTACCGACGCTGGTAGTAATGGTAGTATTACCGACGCTGGTAGTAATGGTAGTATTACCGACGCTGGTAGTAATGGTAGTATTACCGACGCTGGTAGTAATGGTAGTATTACCGACGCTCGTAGTAATGGTAGTATTACCGACGCTGGTAGTAATGGTAGTATTACCGACGCTCGTAGTAATGGTAGTATTACCGACGCTGGTAGTAATGGTAGTATTACCGACGCTGGTAGTAATGGTAGTATTACCGACGCTGGTAGTAAAGGTAGTATTACCGACGCTCGTAGTAATGGTAGTATTACCGACGCTGGTAGTAATGGTAGTATTACCGACGCTGGTAGTAATGGTAGTATTACCGACGCTGGTAGTAATGGTAGTATTACCGACGCTGGTAGTAATGGTAGTATTACCGACGCTGGTAGTAATGGTAGTATTACCGACGCTCGTAGTAATGGTAGTATTACCGACGCTCGTAGTAATGGTAGTATTACCGACGCTGGTAGTAATGGTAGTATTACCGTCGCTCGTAGTAATGGTAGTATTACCGACGCTGGTAGTAATGGTAGTATTACCGACGCTGGTAGTAATGGTAGTATTACCGACGCTGGTAGTAAAGGTAGTATTACCGACGCTCGTAGTAATGGTAGTATTACCGACGCTGGTAGTAATGGTAGTATTACCGACGCTGGTAGTAATGGTAGTATTACCGACGCTGGTAGTAATGGTAGTATTACCGACGCTGGTAGTAAAGGTAGTATTACCGACGCTGGTAGTAATGGTAGTATTACCGACGCTGGTAGTAATGGTAGTATTACCGACGCTGGTAGTAATGGTAGTATTACCGATGCTGGTAGTAATGGTAGTATTACCGACGCTCGTAGTAATGGTAGTATTACCGACGCTGGTAGTAATGGTAGTATTACCGACGCTGGTAGTAATGGTAGTATTACCGACGCTGGTAGTAATGGTAGTATTACCGACGCTGGTAGTAAAGGTAGTATTACCGACGCTGGTAGTAATGGTAGTATTACCGACGCTGGTAGTAATGGTAGTATTACCGACGCTGGTAGTAATGGTAGTATTACCGATGCTGGTAGTAATGGTAGTATTACCGACGCTGGTAGTAATGGTAGTATTACCGACGCTGGTAGTAATGGTAGTATTACCGACGCTGGTAGTAATGGTAGTATTACCGACGCTGGTAGTAATGGTAGTATTACCGACGCTGGTAGTAAAGGTAGTATTACCGACGCTCGTAGTAATGGTAGTATTAACGACGCTGGTAGTAATGGTAGTATTACCGACGCTGGTAGTAATGGTAGTATTACCGACGCTGGTAGTAATGGTAGTATTACCGACGCTGGTAGTAATGGTAGTATTACCGACGCTGGTAGTAATGGTAGTATTACCGACGCTGGTAGTAATGGTAGTATTACCGACGCTCGTAGTAATGGTAGTATTACCGACGCTCGTAGTAAAGGTAGTATTACCGACGCTGGTAGTAATGGTAGTATTACCGACGCTGGTAGTAATGGTAGTATTACCGACGCTGGTAGTAATGGTAGTATTACCGACGCTCGTAGTAATGGTAGTATTACCGACGCTGGTAGTAATGGTAGTATTACCGACGCTGGTAGTAATGGTAGTATTACCGACGCTGGTAGTAATGGTAGTATTACCGACGCTGGTAGTAATGGTAGTATTACCGACGCTCGTAGTAATGGTAGTATTACCGACGCTGGTAGTAATGGTAGTATTACCGACGCTGGTAGTAATGGTAGTATTACCGACGCTGGTAGTAATGGTAGTATTACCGACGCTGGTAGTAATGGTAGTATTACCGACGCTGGTAGTAATGGTAGTATTACCGACGCTGGTAGTAATGGTAGTATTACCGACGATCATAGTAATGGTAGTATTACCGACGCTCGTAGTAATGGTAGTATTACCGACGCTGGTAGTAATGGTAGTATTACCGACGCTGGTAGTAATGGTAGTATTACCGACGCTGGTAGTAATGGTAGTATTACCGACGCTGGTAGTAATGGTAGTATTACCGACGCTGGTAGTAATGGTAGTATTACCGACGCTGGTAGTAATGGTAGTATTACCGACGCTGGTAGTAATGGTAGTATTACTTCCCAGATGAAGTCAAGCGTTTGTTGACTCTGTTGAACAAACGTCGTAAAGCCATTGCCTTACCAGGTGAGAAGATGGGTATAACGAACTTATTGTCCCATCGTATTCCACTTGAACCTGGTACTAGACCTATCTATATACCTGCATACAGAATGCCTCATTCACAAGTTGCTGTCGCAGAAGAATTGATCAATCAAATGCTTGATGATGGAGTTATTGCATCTAGCAATTCACCTTGGAATGCACCCTTGATCCTAGTACCTAAGAAGGATGGTACTTGGCGCCCAGTGATTGACTTTAGGAAGTTAAATGCGAAAACTATTCCAGATCGCTTCCCATGATGACACTCTTCAGGTCACTTGTTCTATCTAGGCTGGAATATTGCTGCACACTAACAGCACCTTTCAAGGCAGGTGAAATTGCCGACCTAGAAAATGTACAGAGAACTTTCATGGCACGCATAACGGAGATAAAACACCTCAATTACTGGGAGCGCTTGAGGTTCCTAAACCTGTATTCCCTGGAACGCAGGAGGGAGAGATACATGATTATATACACCTGGAAAATCCTTGACTATCCAAGAGTTCAATCCGACCTTTGAACACTTACCTGGCAAGTCAAATGTAGTCGCAGATACCTTATCGTGACATGTTAGTATAGTAACTGCAGACCCTTCATTTAGTGCTGAAGATGTAAAGAATGCTCAACGAACAGATCCCATGTGGTCTGGTGTGATTTGATTCCTGCTCCAGGAAGATCTTATTCTGACTGTGAAGCCACCAGCACCCATCAGTGACTTTGTCATGAACCAAGAATTACTGTATCGAACAGCCGAGTTGGGTACTCCTAGCAGAAGAGTTTACCAGTTAGTAATCCCACAGTTACTAGTGAATGTAGTCTTACAGCTAGTTCACGATGTACCAGGTGTTGCGCACCCTGGTATGGATCGTTCAGTAAAACAAGCCAGATTGAAATACTTTTGGCCTCGTATGGGAACTGATATTTCTGAGTATGTTAAGAAATGTAGTGTCTGCATGCAACATAAAGGTAATGCTAATGGTCCTAATCCAATCCAAGTGTATCCAACCACTAGCGAACCTTGGGAAAGAGTTGCGCTAGATTTGTTAACTAATTTCCAATGTTCCCTCCAGGGCAACAAACATCTATGTGTTATGGTAGATCATTTCACTAGATATTGTGAGTTAATTCCTATTGCAGATAAGACTGCCGAGACAGTAGCTAAAGCATTTAGAGAATGCATTATCTGCAGGCATACCACCCCTAAGTCCCTAGTAACAGATAATGGAGGTGAATTCTGTAATGAGATTCTTGAAAATTTGTGCACCTTGTAAAAGATCTCTAAATCCACCATTGTTCCTCATCATCCTGCCAGCAATGGGTTAGCGGAACGTACCGATAAGAAAGTACTTGATGTCTTGAGAGCCACTATCAATCCCAACAGTGAAACTTGGGATGAAGTTATACCTGATGTGCAGTGTGCTATAAATTCTGCTTACAATGTTTCTATAGGTGACACTCCACATTATGCATTGTATGGTGTAGATAAACGTTTGCCTTATGAGTTGCTATATTCTAATCCAAAACCAAATTACAACCCTGATGATTTCATAGCAACTCGTACCAGCTTAGCTCAAAGTGTTTTTAGAAGAATCCGTGAAACACTTCATAAATCAACAGCAGAATTTACAAACAAAACGTCTGCAATGCCTAAGCTTGATCAAAAGTTTGTTGGTCCTTATCGAGTAGTTGAACATATCACTGGTAATAAGTATAAGGTTAGAGAAATTAGTACTGGTCAGTATAAAGAATCGCATTTAGATCATATGAAGTTAGTATGTGATGATAATGATGTTCCAACCCAGACTAATGTGACAGACTCTGACAATCCTCCTGATCCTGTACTCTCTACCTCTGATACTCAGTCAGACGATCAACCTGAATGTCGTTATTCCCTATGTACACGACAGGTATTGAGAAATCCTCAAGTATCATTTGTAACTACCAATTCAGATTTGCCTCAAATACAGCATGAGTTAGCCAGTGCAACAGAGTTTGATCCTCCCAGAGATGACACCCATTCTGCATATATCAATCTCACCCTAGCAGAGTTGGGGTTAAATGTAAATAACCTGTATAGATGAATAATTACAGTATCAACTTATCAGTGTTCAAGAATTTTTTTTTTGTGTTCACGTTCTCTCCGAATTCTGAGAATTAACAGTCTAGATTTGAGTGCACCGAATCTGCCTTTCTGTTAAACACTTCTTTCTTTGTATATATTCCTTCCTCAGAATCCGTAGATCACATGAATACAGATCGATCGATCAAATTTTTTTTTATCACTTCTATTGTGTAATCCCAACGTTGAGTTTCATTCGATGAGTTGTGCTATATCATACCTTGTATTGCATTACAGTTTCATTACAGTTTCAATTACATAAGCTTCCATTCCAATATTCTACTTATGTATGTTATAACAGTTTCAATTATGTAAGCTTCCATTCCAATATTCTACTTATGTATGTTATAATGTTCAATTGTTGTGTACTTTGACATTGTATAGAATCAGCCCAAGCCGTACACCTGCCGTCTCTAGTTTGTATTAGTTGTATGTCGGGACGACATACGTTAGCGTCGCCGAGCTCTCAGTAGTAGTACCAGTTCCTAGCAACCAGTTACCAGTAACCAGTGTACCAGTAGATGACTCACTACCAACCGTCTGTGTGAATCATTGACTGTATTCATATTGCTGCTGACCATAGCAGGATTTCAAACACCCTCACCCGTAGGCACTATGGGTCAGTCGTAGTTAGCCAGCAGAGAGAGACAGGTCGGCTGTTGGCGCTTCCCATACTTCCCGTTATATATTATACGTACTACCAGCCTACGTGAGTATTTTTACCCATCCACGTATCGAAAACCCACATGACAGTATTACCGACGCTGGTAGTAATGGTAGTATTACCGATGCTGGTAGTAATGGTAGTATTACCGACGCTGGTAGTAATGGTAGTATTACCGACACTGGTAGTAATGGTAGTATTACCAACGCTGGTAGTAATGGTAGTATTACCGACACTTGGTAGTAATGGTAGTATTACCGACGCTGGTAGTAATGGTAGTATTACCGACGCTGGTAGTAATGGTTGTATTACCGACGCTGGTAGTAATGGTTGTATTACCGACGCTGGTAGTAATGGTAGTATTACCGACGCAATGTTAAGTAAAAGGACACAGTTGCAATTACTTTGACATTTTATTGTGGCAACGTTTCGCTCTCCGGGAGCTTTGTCAAACCGTAATGGCTTGACAAAGCTCCTGGAGAGCGAAACGTTGCCACAATAAAATGTCACATTAATTGGATCAATGTCCTTTTAATCACCGAGCTGCAGTTTCTTAAACTAGACAAGACCCAGGACTGGGTCCTGGGTCTTAGCGTGGGGCAAGACGATATACACTATATATATTTAATATTTTCCAGCATATAAGGCGCACTTTTCCCCCCAGAAAGTCTTGGAAAATCATCCTGCGTCTTATATGCTCAAGGTTAGGGTCAATGACAGGCTCTGGGTTACACTTTAACAGTTGTTTACTAACATTACCTTACAACTGATGGTAACATCGTCTTCCATACCTTACACTCTCGTGCGCCTTATACACTAGAAAATACAGTACTTTTCCATTCCGGTCACCGTGCTCATCAATCCTAGTATCAACTTAGACAACTGTGGACTGCGGAGGAAAATTTAATTCAGGCCAGCGAGCACTACGAATGGTGTGCGTGTGTAAATTCAAATTTTTTTTGTCAAGAACATCAGTTTCGCGAAAGATTTTAAGTTACGAAATGCAAATTTCCTTTTGGGTATATTGGCATATATCTTTTTTTTTTTAATTCGCCACCCGAGTTTTCGTTTTAACCAAACGCAGCTAGCAGGATGACAAAGACAAAAAATCAATTAGTATTAACACCTGCATGAAGAAGGGGGGCGTTGACCCCTGGAAAACCTTCCAGGATAATAGCTAAAGTTATCGCATATGGTAATAAAGTTTCGTATATAATAGTAAAGGAGTGAAAAATGGCCCTCAAAACTAGGAGTGAAAAATGGCCCTCAAAACTAGGAGTGAAAATGGCCCTCAAAACTAGGAGTGAAAATGACCCTCAAAACTAGGAGTGAAAATGATCCTCAAAACTAGGAGTGAAAATGTCCCTCAAAACTAGGAGTGAAAATGACCCTCAAAACTAGGAGCGAAAATGACCCTCAAAACTAGGAGTGAAAATGACCCTCAAAACTAGGAGTGAAAATGACCCTCAAAACTAGGAGTGAAAATGGCCCTCAAAACTAGGAGTGAAAATGGCCCTCAAAACTAGGAGTGAAAATGACCCTCAAAACTAGGAGTGAAAATGGCCCTCAAAACTAGGAGTGAAAATGACCCTCAAAACTAGGAGTGAAAATGGCCCTCAAAACTAGGAGTGAAAATGACCCTCAAAACTAGGAGTGAAAATGGCCCTCAAAACTAGGAGTGAAAATGGCCCTCAAAACTAGGAGTGAAAATGGCCCTCAAAACTAGGAGTGAAAATGACCCTCAAAACTAGGAGTGAAAATGACCCTCAAAACTAGGAGTGAAAATGGCCCTCAAAACTAGGAGTGAAAATGACCCTCAAAACTAGGAGTGAAAATGGTCCTCAAAATTAGGAGTGAAAATGACCCTCAATGAAAATGGCCCTCAAAACTAGGAGTGAAAAAGGCCCTCAAAACTAAGAGTGAAAATGGCCCTCAAAACTAGGAGTGAAAATGGCCCTCAAAACTAGGAGTGAGAATGGCCCTCAAAACTAGGAGTGAAAATGGCCCTCAAAACTAGGAGTGAAAATGGCCCTCAAAGCTAGGAGTGAAAATGTCCCTCAAAACTAGGAGTGAAAATGGCCCTCAAAACTAGGAGTGAAAATGGCCCTCAAAACTAGGAGTGAAAATGACCCTCAAAACTAGGAGTGAAAATGGCCCTCAAAACTAGGAGTGAAAATGACCCTCAAAACTAGGAGTGAAAATGGCCCTCAAAACTAGGAGTGAAAATGGCCCTCAAAACTAGGAGTGAAAATGACCCTCAAAACTAGGAGTGAAAATGGCCCTCAAAACTAGGGAGGTGAAATTGACCCTCAACACTAGGAGTGAAAATGACCCTCAAAACTAGGAGTGAAAATGACCCTCAAAACTAGGAGTGAAAATGATCCTCAAAACTAGGAGTGAAAATGACCCTCAAAACTAGGAGTGAAAATGACCCTCAAAACTAGGAGTGAAAATGGCCCCAAAACAAAGAGTGAAAATGGCCCCCAAAACTAGGAGTGAAAATGGCCCCAAAACAAAGAGTGAAAATGGCCCCCAAAACTAGATGTTGTACATGTGTCTAAATTTTAACCTACCCTACCCAAACCTAACTTAACCTACCCTACCCAAACCTAACATAACCTACCCTACCCAAACCTAACTTAACCTACCCTACCCAAACCTAACTTAACCTACCCTACCCAAACCTAACTTAACCTACCCTACCCAAACCTAACTTAACCTACCCTACCCTAACTTAATCTAACTTGGGAAGTTTAGTGTGTATGTAGGTACAATTACGACACAAAGGTCACTGACTCTTCTATTATTAACGTTCGTATCAGTACCGAAGACATTCTGGAAGTACTTGATGTAGTGACCTTTCTCGCAACGCTCTTTATGACTGTATTAAGAGTGATCAATCAAACAAAACAATATAAGCACTAAACAATTACACGAAACAAGCAAACAGGCTCACCAGCATGGCACAACAACCACACTCAACATTTCCCAACACCTGTGACGCAACACCTGTGACGCAACTCCTGTGACGCAACACCTCGATCTTTTGTATCTCTTGAGCAAAGTTTTGACTTATCAGCTATTGTTACTCTCTCTCAATCTTCTGTCTGTTCACAATAAACCTTCAGATAATTGTTCCATTTTAAACCTGTTCCAACTAAAGGTTGGGTTCCATTTCAAACAAGGTTTGGAACAATGTTGCCAAGTGAATTAATAAGTGGGATGGAACAAAAGCAGTTTCAAACAAGACTAGGATGGAGAGAATTTTAGAAGAGGAGAATTAATAAGTGGATGGAACAGAAGCAGTTTAAGATCTCAGACCTGGAGAGAGAGAGAGAGAGAGAGAGAGAGAGAGAGAGAGAGAGAGAGAGAGAGAGAGAGGAGAGAGAGAGAGAGAGAGAGAGAGAGAGAGAGAGAGAAAGAGAAGATAGAGAGAAGAGAGAGGAGAGAGAGAGAGAGAGAGAGAGAGAGAGAGAGAGAGAGAGAGAGAGAGAGAGAGAGAGAGAGAGAGAGAGAGAGAGAGAGAGAGAGAGACAGAGACAGACAGACAGACAGAGAGAGAGAGAGAGAGAGAGAGAGAGAGAGAGAGAGAGAGAGAGAGTTTAAGAGGGTGTAAACCTTGATAATAGATACCGACTAATAAGTTTTAAAGAGAGTTAAGCAAACACTAGGACATATAAAACTCCTGCTTCCACTACATCGCTTCCCAGACTATTCCACTTCCTGACAACTCTTTGACTAAAGAAATACTTCCCAACATTCCTGTGATTCATCTGAGTCTTCAACTTCCAGTTGTGACCTTGTTTTTGTGTCCCATCTCTGGAACATCCTGTCTCTGTCTACCTTGTCAATTCCTTTCAGCATTTTATATGTAGTTATCATATCTCCCCTATCTTTCCTGTTCTCCAGTGTCGTCAGGTAGATTTCCTTTAACCTCTCCCCGTAAGACATGCCTCTTAGCTCCGGGACTAGTCTTGTTGCAAACCTTTGTACTTTCTCTAATTTCCTTACATGTTTGGCTAGGTGTGGGTTCCAGACTGGTGCTGCATACTCCAATATAGGTCTGACATACACGGTGTACAGGTTCCTGAACGATTCCTTATCGATATGTCGGAATGCTATTCTTAGGTTTACTAGGCTCCCATTTGCTGCAGCAGTTATTTGGTTGATGCGCATCTCAGATGTGCCCTGTGTTATACTCACCCAAGATCTTTTTCCTTGAGTGAGGTTTGTAGTCTCTGGCCCCTTAGACTGTACTCCGTCTGCAGTCTTCTTTGCCCTTCCTCAATCTTCATGACTTTTCACTTGGTGGGGCTGAACTCCAGGAGCCAATTGCTGGACCAGGTCTGCAGCCTGTCCAGATCCCTTCGTAGTTCTGCCTGGTCCTCGTCCGATTGAATTCTTATCACCTTCACATCACCTGCAGACAGGGACACTTCTGAGTCTATTCCGTCCACCATGTCGTTCAAATACAACAGAAACAGCACCGGTCCTAGGACTGACCCCTGTGGGGCCCCGCTCGTCACAAGCGCCCACTCTGACACCTCGTCACGTACCATGACTCACTGTCTTCCCGACAGTTATTCCCTGATCCATCGCAGTGCCTGTTATACCTGCCCGGTCTTCCAGCTTATGCACTAATCTCTTGTGTGGAACTGTGTCAAAAACCTTACAGTCCAAGAAAATGCAGTCTACCCTCCCCTCTCCTGTTTTACTGCTGTCACTTTGTCATAGAACTCCAGTAGGTTTGTGACACAGGACTTCCCGTCCCTGAAACCGTGCTGGTTGTCGTTGATAAGCTCATCCCTTTCTAGGTGCTCCACCATTCTTCTCCAGATAATCTTCTCCATGACTTTGCATACTATACATGTTAGTGACACTGGTCTGTAATTTAGTGCTTCGTGTTGGCACACAAAGCACCTCTACGCCCTCTCTCAGGACCCATGGAGAGATGTTATCCGGCTCCATCGCCTTTGAGGTATCTACCTCACTTAGCAGCCTCTTCACTTCTTCCTCGTTTGTATGTATTGTGTCTACCACTTGATGGTGGACCCCACCTCTCCGTCTTTCTGGAGTCCTTTCTGTCTCCACTGTGAACATTTCTTTGAATCTCATGTTGAGATCCTCGCATATTTCTCGGTCGTTTCTTGTGATCTCCCCTCCTTCCTTTCTTCCTCAGCCTGATTACCTGGTCCTTGACTGTTGTTTTCCTCCTGATGTGGCTGTACAACAGCTTCGGGTCAATTTGGCTTTTGCTGCTATATCATTTTCGTACTGTCGTTGGGCCTCCCTTCTTACCTGTGAATATTCGTTTCTGGCTCTACGACTGCTCTCCTTATTCTCCTGGGTTCTTTGCCTTCTATAATTCTTCCATTCTCTAGCACACTTGGTTTTGGCCTCTCTATACCTTTGAGTGAACCAAGGGCTCATCCTGGCCTTCTCGTTATTTTTGTTACCCTTGGGTACAAAGTTACAAACCTCTCCTCATCTTCCTTGCATATTGTTGTCACACTGAACCTCGTGCAGGAAATTCTTCATGCTTGTGCAGTCCCCTCTCGTAGTTTGGCTTCATTTGTCCTGCCCTTCCTGCTTCGCTCTCCACTTGCAACTCTACTATGTATTCGAAGCTCAGAACCACGTAGTCACTTGCCCCGAGGGGTCTTTCATATCTGATATCCTCAATATCTGCACTACTCAAGGAGAATACTAGGTCCACTCTTGCTGGTTCGTCCTCTCCTCTATCTCTGGTAGTGCCCCTTACGTGTGAGTGACATAAAGTGACCACAAGGACGATAGTATACACTTCTATTCACACCAAGACACCCGCACTAAAAAGAGGTGTCCTTACTGGCTTCTTCTTGAGAGCTCTTCGCATCTCTAGCCCTCGTTTCCCTTGAAGAAGAATATATCTACATAACACAAACCTTCACACGTCTTCAGTTTCCATCTTTCTTCATCTGGGATTGCAGATTCAAGGCACAAGCTATCTTCAACGAATCCCCTAGGAACAGTCCTCTAAGCAGTTCATAGTGCTGCCATGTGGCGATGTTATCACGAATACTCGCCAGGTACTTGCTAGAAGCAACATCAGAGAGAGAGAGAGAGAACGCCAGGGTAACCTATGAACTATGTAATGTAAATCTTAGTGAAACAGAATCAGGAAAAGTTTTTGAGTGTGATTATTGTTGTTGTTGTTGTTGGTAGTGGTGGTGTAACTGTAGGTGGTGGTAGCGGTGGTGTAGTTGTAGGTGGTGGTAGTGGTGGAGGCGTAACTGGAGGTGGTGGTAGTGGTGATGGTGGTAGGAAAGTTCTCTGCCCATACACTAGTGTGACAGATGAAGGGAACAAGGGAGGTGTGTATCGGAGAGTAGCAAGTGTTTTAAAGTAGATATGCACGTTCACCTGTGTCCTCCTTGCCTGCCTGTCCTTCATGCCTATCCTGCCTGTCCTTCATGCCTATCCTGCCTTCCTATCATGCCTGTCCTTCCTGCTTATCCTGCCTTCCTATCATGCCTGTCCTTCCTGCCTGTCCTTACTGCCTATCCTGCCTGTCCTTCATGCCTATCCTGCCTTCCTATCATGCCTGTCCTTCCTGCTTATCCTGCCTTCCTATCATGCCTGTCCTTCCTGCTTATCCTGCCTTCCTATCATGCCTGTCCTTCCTGCCTGTCCTTACTGCCTATCCTGCCTGCCTGCCTTCCTATCATACCTGTCCTTTCTGCTTATCCTGCCTTCCTATCATGCCTGTCCTTCCTGCCTGCCTTCCTATCATGCCTGTCCTTCCTGCTTATCCTGCCTTCCTATCATGCCTGTCCTTCCTGCCCTATCATGCCTGTCCTTCCTGCCTATCCTTATTGCCTATCCTGCCTGCCTGCCTTCCTATCATGCCTGTCCTTCCTGCTTATCCTGCCTTCCTATCATGCCTGTCCTTCCTGCCTGTCCTGCCTTCCTATCATGCCTGTCCTTTCTGCCTGTCCTTACTGCCTGTCCTACCTGCCTGCCTTCCTATCATGCCTGTCCTTACTGCCTGTCCTTCCTGCTTATCCTGCCTTCCTACTATGCCTGTCCTTCCTGCCTATCCTGCCTGCCTGCCTTCCTATCATGCCTGTCCTTCCTGCTTATCCTGCCTTCCTATCATGCCTGTCCTTCCTGCCTGTCGTTACTGCCTATCCTGCCTGCCTGCCTTCCTATCATGCCTGTCCTTCCTGCCTGTCCTGCCTGCCTGCCTTCCTATCATGCCTGTCCTTCCTGCCTGTCCTGCCTGCCTTCCTATCATGCCTGTCCTCCCTATCTATCCTGCTTTCTTGTCATGCCTGTCCTGCCTTCCTGTCCTGTCTGCCTGTCCGTCCTGCCTGCCTGTCCTGCCTGCCTGTCCTGCCTGCCTGTCCTGCCTGCCTGCCTGCTTGCCTGTCTGCCTGCCTGTCCTGCATATCTTGCCTCTCTACTTACCAGCAAAAGAATAATTGTCAGTGGTTATCAGATTTTGATTTTCCCCCAAACTTCCGTTTGGCCAGCTGTAACTTGTTGACGCTGTAACCTGGCATCCCCTGCAGGTGACCTCACATTGGCATCCCCTGCAGGTGACCTCACATTGGCATCCCCTGCAGGTGACCTCACATTGGCATCCCCTGCAGGTGACCTCACATTGGCATCCCCTGCAGGTGACCTCACATTGGCATCCCCTGCAGGTGACCTCACATTGGCATCCCCTGCAGGTGACCTCACATTGGCATCCCCTGCAGGTGACCTCACACTGGCATCCCCTGCAGGTGACCTCACACTGGCATCCCCTGCAGGTGACCTCACACTGGCATCCCCTGCAGGTGACCTCACATTGGCATCCCCTGCAGGTGACCTCACATTGGCATCCCCTGCAGGTGACCTCACACTGGCATCCCCTGCAGGTGACCTCACACTGGCATCCCCTGCAGGTGACCTCACACTGGCATCCCCTGCAGGTGACCTCACACTGGCATCCCCTGCAGGTGACCTCACATTGGCATCCCCTGCAGGTGACCTCACACTGGCATCCCCTGCAGGTGACCTCACATTGGCATCCCCTGCAGGTGACCTCACACTGGCATCCCCTGCAGGTGACCTCACATTGGCATCCCCTGCAGGTGACCTCACACTGGCATCCCCTGCAGGTGACCTCACACTGGCATCCCCTGCAGGTGACCTCACACTGGCATCCCCTGCAGGTGACCTCACACTGGCATCCCCTGCAGGTGACCTCACACTGGCATCCCCTGCAGGTGACCTCACACTGGCATCCCCTGCAGGTGACCTCACACTGGCATCCCCTGCAGGTGACCTCACACTGGCATCCCCTGCAGGTGACCTCACACTGGCATCCCCTGCAGGTGACCTCACACTGGCATCCCCTGCAGGTGACCTCACACTGGCATCCCCTGCAGGTGACCTCACACTGGCATCCCCTGCAGGTGACCTCACACTGGCATCCCCTGCAGGTGACCTCACATTGGCATCCCCTGCAGGTGACCTCACACTGGCATCCCCTGCAGGTGACCTCACACTGGCATCCCCTGCAGGTGACCTCACACTGGCATCCCCTGCAGGTGACCTCACACTGGCATCCCCTGCAGGTGACCTCACACTGGCATCCCCTGCAGGTGACCTCACACTGGCATCCCCTGCAGGTGACCTCACATTGGCATCCCCTGCAGGTGACCTCACATTGGCATCCCCTGCAGGTGACCTCACATTGGCATCCCCTGCAGGTGACCTCACATTGGCATCCCCTGCAGGTGACCTCACATTGGCATCCCCTGCAGGTGACCTCACATTGGCATCCCCTGCAGGTGACCTCACATTGGCATCCCCTGCAGGTGACCTCACATTGGCATCCCCTGCAGGTGACCTCACATTGGCATCCCCTGCAGGTGACCTCACATTGGCATCCCCTGCAGGTGACCTCACACTGGCATCCCCTGCAGGTGACCTCACATTGGCATCCCCTGCAGGTGACCTCACATTGGCATCCCCTGCAGGTGACCTCACATTGGCATCCCCTGCAGGTGACCTCACATTGGCATCCCCTGCAGGTGACCTCACATTGGCATCCCCTGCAGGTGACCTCACATTGGCATCCCCTGCAGGTGACCTCACATTGGCATCCCCTGCAGGTGACCTCACATTGGCATCCCCTGCAGGTGACCTCACACTGGCATCCCCTGCAGGTGACCTCACATTGGCATCCCCTGCAGGTGACCTCACACTGGCATCCCCTGCAGGTGACCTCACATTGGCATCCCCTGCAGGTGACCTCACATTGGCATCCCCTGCAGGTGACCTCACATTGGCATCCCCTGCAGGTGACCTCACATTGGCATCCCCTGCAGGTGACCTCACATTGGCATCCCCTGCAGGTGACCTCACATTGGCATCCCCTGCAGGTGACCTCACATTGGCATCCCCTGCAGGTGACCTCACATTGGCATCCCCTGCAGGTGACCTCACATTGGCATCCCCTGCAGGTGACCTCACATTGGCATCCCCTGCAGGTGACCTCACACTGGCATCCCCTGCAGGTGACCTCACACTGGCATCCCCTGCAGGTGACCTCACACTGGCATCCCCTGCAGGTGACCTCACATTGGCATCCCCTGCAGGTGACCTCACACTGGCATCCCCTGCAGGTGACCTCACATTGGCATCCCCTGCAGGTGACCTCACACTGGCATCCCCTGCAGGTGACCTCACATTGGCATCCCCTGCAGGTGACCTCACACTGGCATCCCCTGCAGGTGACCTCACATTGGCATCCCCTGCAGGTGACCTCACACTGGCATCCCCTGCAGGTGACCTCACATTGGCATCCCCTGCAGGTGACCTCACACTGGCATCCCCTGCAGGTGACCTCACATTGGCATCCCCTGCAGGTGACCTCACACTGGCATCCCCTGCAGGTGACCTCACATTGGCATCCCCTGCAGGTGACCTCACATTGGCATCCCCTGCAGGTGACCTCACATTGGCATCCCCTGCAGGTGACCTCACATTGGCATCCCCTGCAGGTGACCTCACATTGGCATCCCCTGCAGGTGACCTCACATTGGCATCCCCTGCAGGTGACCTCACACTGGCATCCCCTGCAGGTGACCTCACACTGGCATCCCCTGCAGGTGACCTCACACTGGCATCCCCTGCAGGTGACCTCACACTGGCATCCCCTGCAGGTGACCTCACATTGGCATCCCCTGCAGGTGACCTCACACTGGCATCCCCTGCAGGTGACCTCACATTGGCATCCCCTGCAGGTGACCTCACACTGGCATCCCCTGCAGGTGACCTCACACTGGCATCCCCTGCAGGTGACCTCACACTGGCATCCCCTGCAGGTGACCTCACACTGGCATCCCCTGCAGGTGACCTCACACTGGCATCCCCTGCAGGTGACCTCACACTGGCATCCCCTGCAGGTGACCTCACATTGATTTCGTCTCAACTATTCCCAAATTTCGTTTCTGAATAACTTGTCCCATAGCTGGGTTGGTAGCGCACTCAGCTAACACATTCAGTGTGCGTGGTTCGATTCCTGGTACGGGTGGAAACACTAGGGTGTGTTTCCTTAAGACACCTGCTGTCCTTATTCACCTGGTAGTAAAATAGGTGTCTGGGTGTTAGTCAACTGGTGTGGGTCGCATCCTGGGGACAAAATTAACCTAAGTTGGCCGAAATGCTCTGCATAACAAGGGGCTTTCTATGTAGTAGTATGTCACTGATGTCAGCTATGGTCTGTATAAGTTGTATCATGTACTTGTAGAAATAAAGATTATTATTATTACATGCAATCTCAATGTACATTTATCAAGTATATAAACAAAAAAAAATAAAAATCAGCTGTTATCTCTGATAAAAAGATCAGAGATAAGAGAAACGTGTTTACCGCAGCCTTACACCACTCCCAAGATAAGATAAGATAGAGATTTATTTAGGCTAAATATACACAGGTGTTTCCACATGGATAGTTTTTAATTTACCACAACACTTTTAAAATATTGTGAAGTGTTAAACCAGTACGGGGTCATAGAGTCGTTGGGGAATGCGAGGTAAATCAGGTTTGATCCAAGGACGGGGGAAGGTAGCTCCAATCCATTAGCTCAAGACCCCGTTACCATATTGGTTAATGGGAGTTGAAGCTTATCGACTACACTACTGTCATTAATACTGCACCTAAGCTTTTCACCGCCAGACAAGAATACAGTGGAACCTGTTGTTAGGTACCATTTTAATGTTCACAGTGGAACCTCGGTGTTTGAACTTATTTGGTTCCTAGGTGGTGTTAGAACTGTGGAAAGTTCGATGTCCGAAAGAATATTTCCCAGGCTGTAATTATCAGCCTCAAATGATGTAGTGGAAGTTTTAGCAGTAAAGGTCGAGAACCAAAACCTAGTCATTGTGATAGTCTACAAGCCTCCGGATGCAACATCCCAGCAATTCCAGGAACAGCTGTTAAAAATTGACCACTGTCTGGAAAACCTTCCAGCTCCTGCACCCAACATCTTGCTCCTGGGGGATTTCAACTTAAGGCACCTAAAATGGAGGAATATAGCAAATAATATTGTTGCAGTAATAACACCAGGAGGCAGCTCTGATGAAAACTCACACTCACGCGAGCTTTTAAATCTCTGCACAAAATTCAATTTAAACCAGCAAATAATAGAGCCTACTAGACTGGAGAATACACTAGACCTCATCTTCACTAACAATGATGATCTGATAAGAAATATCACCATATCAAAAACAATATACTCAGATCACAACATAATTGAGGTTCAGTCATGTATGCGCGGAGCCCCAGACCGACATAATGAGATTAGTCACGAGGGAGCATTCACCAAATTCAACTTCAATAACAAAAACATAAAGTGGGACCAAGTAAACCAAGTCCTAACCGATATAAGCTGGGAAGATATACTAAGCAACACAGACCCCAACTTATGCCTAGAACAGATTAACTCGGTAGCACTCGATGTATGCACAAGGCTTATTCCTCTAAGAAAAAGGAGGAGTAGATGTAAAACAGAAAGAGACAGGCGCTCCCTTTACAGGCGACGGAAAAGAATAACAGAGCGGCTAAAAGAGGTCAATATATCTGAAATGCGTAGGGAGACACTGGTCAGAGAAATAGCAAGCATCGAACTTAAGCTAAAAGAATCCTTTAGGAGTCAGGAATCGCGGGAAGAACTAAAAGCCATAAATGAAATCGAAAGAAACCCAAAGTATTTCTTCTCCTATGCCAAATCAAAATCGAGAACAACGTCCAGTATTGGGCCCCTACTTAAACAAGATGGGTCCTACACAGATGACAACAAGGAAATGAGTGAGCTACTCAAGTCCCAATATGACTCAGTTTTTAGCAAGCCGCTAACCAGACTGAGAGTCGAAGATCAAAATGAATTTTTTATGAGAGAGCCACAAAATTTGATTAACACAAGCCTATCCGATGTTATCCTGACGCCAAATGACTTCGAACAGGCGATAAATGACATGCCATAGCACTCTGCCCCAGGGCCAGACTCATGGAACTCTGTGTTCATCAAGAACTGCAAGAAGCCCCTATCACGAGCCTTTTCCATCCTATGGAGAGGGAGCATGGACACGGGGGTCGTCCCACAGTTACTAAAAACAACAGACATAGCCCCACTCCACAAAGGGGGCAGTAAAGCAACAGCAAAGAACTACAGACCAATAGCACTAACATCCCATATCATAAAAATCTTTGAAAGGGTCCTAAGAAGCAAGATCACCACGCATCTAGAAACCCATCAGTTACACAACCCAGGGCAACATGGGTTTAGAACAGGTCGCTCCTGTCTGTCTCAACTATTGGACCACTACGACAAGGTCCTAAATGCACTAGAAGACAAAAAGAATGCAGATGTAATATATACAGACTTTGCAAAAGCCTTCGACAAGTGTGACCATGGCGTAATAGCGCACAAAATGCGTGCTAAAGGAATAACAGGAAAAGTCGGTCGATGGATCTATAATTTCCTCACTAACAGAACACAGAGAGTAGTCGTCAACAGAGTAAAGTCCGAGGCAGCTACGGTGAAAAGCTCTGTTCCACAAGGCACAGTACTCGCTCCCATCTTGTTCCTCATCCTTATATCCGACATAGACAAGGATGTCAGCCACAGCACCGTGTCTTCCTTTGCAGATGACACCCGAATCTGCATGACAGTGTCTTCCATTGCAGACACTGCAAAGCTCCAGGCAGACATCAACCAAATCTTTCAGTGGGCTGCAGAAAACAATATGAAGTTCAACGATGAGAAATTTCAATTACTCAGATATGGTAAACATGAGGAAATTAAATCTTCATCAGAGTACAAAACAAATTCTGGCCACAAAATAGAGCGAAACACCAACGTCAAAGACCTGGGAGTGATCATGTCGGAGGATCTCACCTTCAAGGACCATAACACTGTATCAATCGCATCTGCTAGAAAAATGACAGGATGGATAATGAGAACCTTCAAAACTAGGGAGGCCAAGCCCATGATGACACTCTTCAGGTCACTTGTTCTATCTAGGCTGGAATATTGCTGCACACTAACAGCACCTTTCAAGGCAGGTGAAATTGCCGACCTAGAAAATGTACAGAGAACTTTCACGGCGCGCATAACGGAGATAAAACACCTCAATTATTGGGAGTGCTTGAGGTTCCTAAACCTGTATTCCCTGGAACGCAGGAGGGAGAGATACATGATTATATACACCTGGAAAATCCTAGAGGGACTAGTACCGAACTTGCACACGAAAATCACCCACTACGAAAGCAAAAGACTTGGCAGACGATGCACCATCCCCCCAATGAAAAGCAGGGGTGTCACTAGCACGTTAAGAGACCATACAATAAGTGTCAGGGGCCCGAGACTGTTCAACTGCCTCCCAGCACACATAAGGGGGATTACCAACAAACCCCTGGCAGTCTTCAAGCTGGCACTGGACAAGCACCTAAAGTCAGTTCCGGATCAGCCGGGCTGTGGCTCGTATGTTGGTTTGCGTGCAGCCAGCAGCAACAGCCTGGTTGATCAGGCTCTGATCCACCAGGAGGCCTGGTCTCAGACCAGGCCGCGGGGGCGTTGACCCCCGGAACTCTCTCCAGGTAAACTCCAGGTAAACACACACTGGAGGATGTTGAATTGACTCTTCCAAAACGTCAGAGTTACGTCAGTGTCAGATGTCGCTTCAAAACACTTTTGAAACAGAGTTTTCGCATAAAGGTTTTTAAATTCGTTAGGACTCCAGAAAAACGTTCAAAGACCGGGTCAATTTTTCTGAACAAAAGTGTTCGGACCCCGGAGGACTGGTAAGTCCTGTACTGTAATACCTGTACTGTAATACCTGTACTGTAATACCTAAAATATTGATCAAAGTAAACTCTCAGAATATATACACCAAAACACACCTGACAGTGTATACAACAAGAGCAATACACCTCTCAGTGTGATTCCTATGAGTTAAGTGAGGTAAGCTTTGTCAGGAGACAGGACAAGTGTTTCCTGATGACCCGCAGCTGGGGCTTTTGGTCATCTGACCGAGGCCTTCTGCTGGCTTACCCCTCCGCCCCTTTAAAAGTTAAAATTAATATTATCATTAAGTGAACTAAGTAATAAATACATTGGTTTAGAAAGACACGTAAGCAAACACTAACATATTTATTAGAAAACGTTTCGGTCCTGGGACCTTGATCACTTCTAAAATACAGAGGTAGAAAGACATTATATATATAGGCGGAGAGTGAGGTGTGACGCACGTGACCTGAGGAATGTCATAAGAACATAAGAATGGAGGAACACTGTAGAAGGCCTACTGGCCCATGCGAGGCAGGTCCTTATCAAAACAACCTCTGCCTATGATGAGGACGGGTAGACGATGAAATCATGTGTTGTTGGGTTGGTGCTGCTTAAGTGTCATGTTTTTTTTATTTTTATTATCACACCGGCCGATTCCCACCAAGGCAGGGTGGCCCGAAAAAGAAAAACTTTCACCATCATTCACTCCATCACTGTCTTGCCAGAAGGGTGCTTTACACTACAGTTTTTAAACTGCAACATTAACACCCCTCCTTCAGAGTGCAGGCACTGTACTTCCCATCTCCAGGACTCAAGTCCGGCCTGCCGGTTTCCCTGAATCCCTTCATAAATGTTACTTTGCTCACACTCCAACAGCACGTCAAGTATTAAAAACCATTTGTCTCCATTCACTCCTATCAAACACGCTCACGCATGCCTGCTGGAAGTCCAAGCCCCTCGCACACAAAACCTCCTTTACCCCCTCCCTCCAACCCTTCCTAGGCCGACCCCTACCCCGCCTTCCTTCCACTACAGACTGATACACTCTTGAAGTCATTCTGTTTCGCTCCATTCTCTCTACATGTCCGAACCACCTCAACAACCCTTCCTCAGCCCTCTGGACAACAGTTTTGGTAATCCCGCACCTCCTCCTAACTTCCAAACTACGAATTCTCTGCATTATATTCACACCACACATTGCCCTCAGACATGACATCTCCACTGCCTCCAGCCTTCTCCTCGCTGCAACATTCATCACCCACGCTTCACACCCATATAAGAGCGTTGGTAAAACTATACTCTCATACATTCCCCTCTTTGCCTCCAAGGACAAAGTTCTTTGTCTCCACAGACTCCTAAGTGCACCACTCACTCTTTTTCCCTCATCAATTCTATGATTCACCTCATCTTTCATAGACCCATCTGCTGACACGTCCACTCCCAAATATCTGAATACGTTCACCTCCTCCATACTCTCTCCCTCCAATCTGATATTCAATCTTTCATCACCTAATCTTTTTGTTATCCTCATAACCTTACTCTTTCCTGTATTCACCTTTAATTTTCTTCTTTTGCACACCCTACCAAATTCATCCACCAATCTCTGCAACTTCTCTTCAGAATCTCCCAAGAGCACAGTGTCATCAGCAAAGAGCAGCTGTGACAACTCCCACTTTGTGTGTGATTCTTTATCTTTTAACTCCACGCCTCTTGCCAAGACCCTCGCATTTACTTCTCTTACAACCCCATCTATAAATATATTAAACAACCACGGTGACATCACACATCCTTGTCTAAGGCCTACTTTTACTGGGAAAAAATTTCCCTCTTTCCTACATACTCTAACTTGAGCCTCACTATCCTCGTAAAAACTCTTCACTGCTTTCAGTAACCTACCTCCTACACCATACACTTGCAACATCTGCCACATTGCCCCCCTATCCACCCTGTCATACGCCTTTTCCAAATCCATAAATGCCACAAAGACCTCTTTAGCCTTATCTAAATACTGTTCACTTATATGTTTCACTGTAAACACCTGGTCCACACACCCCCTACCTTTCCTAAAGCCTCCTTGTTCATCTGCTATCCTATTCTCCGTCTTACTCTTAATTCTTTCAATTATAACTCTACCATACACTTTACCAGGTACACTCAACAGACTTATCCCCCTATAATTTTTGCACTCTCTTTTATCCCCTTTGCCTTTATACAAAGGAACTATGCATGCTCTCTGCCAATCCCTAGGTACCTTACCTTCTTCCATACATTTATTAAATAATTGCACCAACCACTCCAAAACTATATCCCCACCTGCTTTTAACATTTCTATCTTTATCCCATCAATCCCGGCTGCCTTACCCCCTTTCATTTTACCTACTGCCTCACGAACTTCCCCCACACTCACAACTGGCTCTTCCTCACTCCTACAAGATGTTATTCCTCCTTGCCCTATACACGAAATCACAGCTTCCCTATCTTCATCAACATTTAACAATTCCTCAAAATATTCCTTCCATCTTCCCAATACCTCTAACTCTCCATTTAATAACTCTCCTCTCCTATTTTTAACTGACAAATCCATTTGTTCTCTAGGCTTTCTTAACTTGTTAATCTCACTCCAAAACTTTTTCTTATTTTCAACAAAATTTGTTGATAACATCTCACCCACTCTCTCATTTGCTCTCTTTTTACATTGCTTCACCACTCTCTTAACTTCTCTCTTTTTCTCCATATACTCTTCCCTCCTTGCATCACTTCTACTTTGTAAAAACTTCTCATATGCTAACTTTTTCTCCCTTACTACTCTCTTTACATCATCATTCCACCAATCGCTCCTCTTCCCTCCTGCACCCACTTTCCTGTAACCACAAACATCTGCTGAACACTCTAACACTACATTTTTAAACCTACCCCATACCTCTTCGACCCCATTGCCTATGCTCTCATTAGCCCATCTATCCTCCAATAGCTGTTTATATCTTACCCTAACTGCCTCCTCTTTTAGTTTATAAACCTTCACCTCTCTCTTCCCTGATGCTTCTATTCTCCTTGTATCCCATCTACCTTTTACTCTCAGTGTAGCTACAACTAGAAAGTGATCTGATATATCTGTGGCCCCTCTATAAACATGTACATCCTGAAGTCTACTCAACAGTCTTTTATCTACCAATACATAATCCAACAAACTACTGTCATTTCGCCCTACATCATATCGTGTATACTTATTTATCCTCTTTTTCTTAAAATATGTATTACCTATAACTAAACCCCTTTCTATACAAAGTTCAATCAAAGGGCTCCCATTATCATTTACACCTGGCACCCCAAACTTACCTACCACACCCTCTCTAAAAGTTTCTCCTACTTTAGCATTCAAGTCCCCTACCACAATTACTCTCTCACTTGGTTCAAAGGCTCCTATACATTCACTTAACATCTCCCAAAATCTCTCTCTCTCCTCTGCATTCCTCTCTTCTCCAGGTGCATACACGCTTATTATGACCCACTTCTCGCATCCAACCTTTACTTTAATCCACATAATTCTTGAATTTACACATTCATATTCTCTTTTCTCCTTCCATAACTGATCATTTAACATTACTGCTACCCCTTCCTTTGCTCTAACTCTCTCAGATACTCCAGATTTAATCCCATTTATTTCCCCCCACTGAAACTCTCCTACCCCCTTCAGCTTTGTTTCGCTTAGGGCCAGGACATCCAACTTCTTTTCATTCATAACATCAGCAATCATCTGTTTCTTGTCATCCGCACTACATCCACGCACATTTAAGCAACCCAGTTTTATAAAGTTTTTCTTCTTCTCTTTTTTAGTAATTGTATACAGGAGAAGGGGTTACTAGCCCATTGCTCCCGGCATTTTAGTCGCCTCATACGACACGCATGGCTTACGGAGGAAAGATTCTTTTCCACTTCCCCATGGACAATAGAAGAAATAAAAAAGAACAAGAGCTATTTAGAAAAAGGAGAAAAACCTAGATGTATGTATATATATATATGCATGTGCGTGTCTGTGAAGTGTGACCAAAGTGTAAGTAGGAGTAGCAAGATATCCCTGTTATCTTAGCGTGTTTATGTCATGTATGCCAATGTTTTTGAAATTTTGTAGTTTCCAGTGTTGCGTTCTATAGTGTCGGTGACGGCGATTAGTGAGGCTTCTAGGCACCGTCGGCGTCTGAGGTCTGGTTCGGTGAGAACGAGTTGTGCCTCATTCCAGTTCATCAAATGCCCCGTGGAGTCTCTGTGGAGGACACAGGCGTACCTTACATCGTCTCTGTTAGAGGCATTTCGATGCTCATTCAGGCGGACTGCAAGATCTCTGCCTGTCTCGCCTACATATGTAGGCGAGACAGATAAAAGGACACAAGTGGAGCTTATGCGACATTTTATTGTGGCAACGTTTCGCTCTTCAAGACCTTTGTCAAAACGTTGCAAACAATACAGGTTGACTGACTGATTCGTCAGGAACTGCGTCCTAACACGGGTCTTAATCCTAAGATGACCCGTCTGAGGATCTCGAAGATGTCGAAATAGTTCAGCTGTTCTGTGGCCGAGATCAGTCTTGCTGTAGTTCCTGTGCGTTCCGCAGCAAAACGTTTAATGTACGACAATTGGCTGAAGACATCAGGCCTTCATCATTGTCTCTGGGCCCTATTTTGGTTGGTCGTACAAATTTGAAATAAATGCATGGACTTTGTCTTGTCCATCATGCATATGTTCACGAAGTACGTGATCGTCGACATCATTTGCTGGCTCAGAAGTAATATGGGGTGTCATGGTCTGCTCTCTTGGACTACAGTGTTCCTTACTGGTGACTGTCGTTGTACTAGGACTGATGTGTTTGCCGTAGTCTTTTCCTGTAGCATGGGGTCTATTGGCTGCGGTTATCGAGTGGAGTTTGAGCAGAGGTATTGGAAACTGACTTAGCAAGGACGCGACCCCATCACTGATGCTTCCTCGGCTTCCTTCGCCGCTGTCGCCCTGGATCCCGAGTTTCTGTAGCCTCCTCTTGACAAGGCTGCTACTCAGTGGTGAGGGCTCTATTTGATGCAGGAGGATGGACAACCAGTTTTTCTTGCTGCCTTGACACGGCGGCGTCTCTCCGGGCAGTGCAGGTTCCAAGCATGATGTTTCTTGCCGCAGTTCGGACATCTAGGCTCCGTCGCTTCACCATTCTTCAGTTTATCCAAGCAGCCCTTGGACGGGTGAGGACCACTACAGATGCCGCATATTTCCTTAAACTGACATCGAGCACTGAGGTGGTTGTACCTGTGGCACCTGAAACACCTCAAAGGTTCTGAGTTGTACGTCCTAACCTGGTATTTTCCGCAGCAACCGAGGTCCCAGCTAAGCTGAGAGAGATCCTCTCTGTTGGATCAAGACCTGCCTCGTTGGTACATTACTGTTTTTTTTTATTGTGACCCGCTCACCTTTCAGGATGTTTTCGTTACTATGCGTTTCATCGAGAAGCATGTTTAGTGGGTAGCGTATTAGTACACATTTATTACCAGCTCTGGCGATTCGAGGTCGTTCACCTTCTGCAGTACTTCATAGGACTCTGTTTCGGGGAGTGAGAATAAACTCCCCTTTCAGATTTAATGACACTGATATCTTCAGGCCATATTTCTTCCCGAGGTGGATTATAGTAGACTACGGGGTGTCGTGGTGTCCTTTATTTATAAACCTGAATTTGTTGCCTGCAGATGACTTGGCTTTCCCGATCTGAGGCAAGGAAACATTGTGTCTCCTCCAGGGCTTCGGGGCTCCTGCTTCCTGCCAACCTTCTCCAACCTGTACATCTGTGGTTGGGATGAGTGTTTCTTGATCCATCCCCATCTCACTGGCCCGGTTGGTCTCGCTTGCTTCACTGTCCCAGGAGTCCAGCGAGTGGTCTCGCAGCTTCTTCGCCAGAACTGCGCCCAACATTTCCAAATCCGAGACCTCGGCTGAGTCACTGGAACATCGTGATATCTTCCTTTCGAAAAAAGCCACTGCTTCCGTGTCACAACACGATGATGTTGACAACCCTGACATGGCGCACATACAGGGACACTGAGGGTAAATATAAGTATAGAGTGAGGTGCAAAACATAATATAATCATTGTAGGTAGTAGTAGTACTTGTGGTAGTTCATGTTAAGGAAGGTTTGCCAGGACGGGTCTTGGTTTAGGTCTTCTCTGTGTGGTGACCCGGCACTGGCTCCCGAAGGAGTGTCGGGGTTTGTACAAGTGATGTACCGTTTACAGCCCTATCACATGGGCACGATGAGTCTTTTTCAGGTCAAGTGGAGTACCGCTTACAACAGTGTCCTGGTAGCCTGGTAGGCAAAGCTCTCGCTTCACACGCTGAGGGTCCCTGGTTCGATTCTCGATAAGAGTGCAAAGACAGGGCGTGTTTCCTTACACCTGTTGTCCATGTTCACCCATCAGTAAAATGGGTACCTGCGTGTTAGCCGACTGGTGTGGGTCGCATCCTGGGGACAAAACTGACCTAATTTACCCAAAATGGGTTTTCTATATAGTAGTATGTCATTGATGTCAGCTAGAAGTTATACCTTGTACATGTACTTGTAGAAATGAAGATATTATATGACAAGGGCACGATTAATCTTCTCCGGATCAAGTGGAGTACCGTTTACAGCCCTATGGCGAGGGCGGCCCTATAACAAGGGCAGCCCTATGGCGAGGGCGGCCCTATAACAAGGGCAGCCCTATGGCGAGGGCGGCCCTATAACAAGGGCAGCCCTATGGCGAGGGCGGCCCTATAACAAGGGCACGGTGGATGTTTTAGTGTTTGGCTTATTCAATTAAGGATATTTTTAGCTTGGTGTGAGTTGGCTGTGAGGAAGGAATACAAGGAGGTGGGTCAGCTTATACAGTGCTCTGGGAAGTGTCTGTCTGGCTGCTGATCACAGCTGTTTCTCAGTAGTGTCAGCAAGGAAGTGTACACTCCAGGAGGGGTTCATGTGGGAGACTTGTACTGGAGGGGGTGTACGAGGGGGTAAAGCCCCCCTTCCCCCCTGCTTCATTTCCTCTGTTCCGCTTAGCATATGCAGGCCGCCTTCCCTTCTTCCCCTCCCTTCTTAGTAAGTAAGTAAGTAAGTAAGTAAGTTTATTCAGGTATACACAAATACAGTTACATAGAATTATCATACATAGCAGCATATGTGTAGAGAACCTGGGATAACCCAAAAAAGTCAGACAGAGTGACTTATTTCCATTGGGGTCCTTTTACCTTATTATTATAATATAAAGGTTATAATATTTTCTTATTATTCTACAATGAAGATAACATCTTATTATCATACTAAAAAGACTATCTACTACACGAGGGTCATTAAGACTATCTACAATACGAGGGTCATTAAGACTATCTACAATACGAGGGTCATTACTAGGGATAAGGTAAAATTTACACGTATTTTAGCTAAAAAATAGAAAATCATTCCCCTCCCTTTCTGTTGCTTCGTTCATCAGACACTTTTTGGCACTCTTCTTGAACTGGTTCAAGCTATGACTGGCCTTGACATTTGTGGGTAGTCTGTTCCATTCCTTTATTGCTGTACAATAAAAGGTGTTTGAAGCCTGGCCACTGACTGTGGGTACTACCTACTCTTCTTCCCCTCCCATCTTGCCCCTCCATCACTACCTACTCTTCTTCCCCTCCCATCTTGCCCCTCCATCACTACCTACTCTTCTTCCCCTCCCATCTTGCCCCTCCATCACTACCTACTCTTCTTCCCCTCCCATCTTGCCCCTCCATCACTACCTACTCTTCTTCCCCTCCCTTCTTGCCCCTCCATCACTACCTACTCTTCTTCCCCTCCCATCTTGCCCCTCCATCACTACCTACTCTTCTTCCCCTCCTTTCTTGCCCCTCCATCATTACCTACTCTTCTTCCCCTCCCATCTTGCCCCTCCATCACTACCTACTCTTCTTCCCCTCCCTTCTTGCCCCTCCATCACTACCTACTCTTCTTCCCCCTCCATCACTACCTACTCTTCTTCCCCTCCCATCTTGCCCCTCCATCACTACCTACTCTTCTTCCCATCCCTTCTTGCCCCTCCATCACTACCTACTCTTCTTCCCCTCCCATCTTGCCCCTCCATCACTACCTACTCTTCTTCCCCTCCCATCTTGCCCCTCCATCACTACCTACTCTTCTTCCCCTCCCTTCTTGCCCCTCCATCGTTACCTACTCTTCTTCCCCTCCCCTATTGCCCCTCCATCACTACCTACTCTTCTTCCCCTCCCTTCTTGCCCTTCCATCACTACCTGCTCTTCACCCCCCTCCCCTCTTGCCCCTCCATCACTACCTACTCTTCATCCCCCTGCCCTCTTGCCCCTCCATCACTACCTACTCTTCTTCCTCTCCCTTCTTGCCCCTCCATCACTACCTACTCTTCATCCCACCTCCCTCTTGCCCCTCCATCACTACCTACTCTTCATCCCCCTCCCCTCTTTCCCCTCCATCACTACCTACTCTTCATCCCCCTCCCCTCTTGCCCCTCCATCACTATCTACTCTTCTTCCGCTTCCCTCTTGCCCCTCCATCACTACCTACTCTTCTTCCCCTCCCCTCTTGCCCCTCCATCACTACCTACTCTTCTTCCCCTCCCCTCTTGCCCCTCCATCACTACCTACTCTTCTTCCCCTCCCATCTTGCCCCTCCATCACTACCTACTCTTCATCCCCCACCCCTCTTACCCCACCATCACTACCTACTCTTCATCCCCCTCCCCTCTTGCCCCTCCATCACTACCTACTCTTCTTCCCCTCCCATCTTGCCCCTCCATCACTACCTACTCTTCTTCCCCTCCCCTCTTGCCCCTCCATCACTACCTACTCTTCTTCCCCTCCCATCTTGCCCCTCCATCACTACCTACTCTTCTTCCCCTCCCCTCTTGCCCCTCCATCACTACCTACTCTTCTTCCCCTCCCATCTTGCCCCTCCATCACTACCTACTCTTCTTCCCCTCCCCTCTTGCCCCTCCATCACTACCTACTCTTCTTCCCTCTCCCTTCTTGCCCCTCCATCATTATTTACTCGTCTTCCCCCTCCCCTCTTGCCCCTCCATCACTACCTACTCTTCTTCCGCTTCCCTCTTGCCCCTCCATCACTACCTACTCTTCTTCCCCTCCCCTCTTGCCCCTCCATCACTACCTACTCTTCTTCCCCTCCCTTCTTGCCCCTCCATCACTACCTACTCTTCTTCCCTCTCCCTTCTTGCCCCTCCATCATTATTTACTCGTCTTCCCCCTCCCCTCTTGCCCCTCCATCACTACCTACTCTTCTTCCCCTCCCCTCTTGCCCCTCCATCACTACCTACTCTTCTTCCCCTCCCTTCTTGCCCCTCCATCACAACCTACTCTTCTTCCTTCTCCCTTCTTGCCCCTCCATCATTATTTACTCGTCTTCCCCCTCCCCTCTTGCCCCTCCATCACTACCTACTATTCTTCCCCTCCCCTCTTGCCCCTCCATCACTACCTACTCTTCTTCCCCTTCCTTCTTGCCCCTCCATCACTACCTACTCTTCTTCCCCTTCCCTCTTGCCCCTCCATCACTACCTAATCTTCTTCCCCTTCCCTCTTGCCCCTCCATCACTACTTACTCTTCTTCCCCTTCCCTCTTGCCCCTCCATCACTACCTAATCTTCTTCCCCTTCCCTCTTGCCCCTCCATCACTACCTACTGTTCTTCCCCTTCCCCCTCCATCACTACCTATCTTCTTCCCCTCCCCTCTTGCCCCTACATTAGTACCTACTCTTCTTCCCCTTCCCTCTTGCCCCTCCATCACTACCTACTCTTCCCCTTCCCTCTTGCCCCTCCATCACTACTTACTCTTCTTCCCCTTCCCTCTTGCCCCTCCATCACTACCTACTCTTCATCCCCCTCCCCTCTTGCCCCTCCATCACTACCTACTCTTCATCCCCCTCCCCTCTTTCCCCTCCATCACTACCAACTCTTCATCCCCCTCCCCTCTTGCCCCTCCATCACTACTTACTTGTCTTCCCCCTCCCCTCTTGCCCCTCCATCACTATCTACTCTTCTTCTGCTTCCCTCTTGCCCCTCCATCACTACCTACTCTTCTTCCACTTCCCTCTTGCCCCTCCATCACTACCTACTCTTCTTCCCCTTCCTTCTTGCCCCTCCATCACTACCTACTCTTCTTCCCCTTCCCTCTTGCCCTTCCATCACTACTTACTCTTCTTCCCCTTCCCTCTTGCCCCTCCATCACTACCTACTCTTCTTCCCCTCCCCTCTTGCCCCTCCATCACTACTTACTCTTCTTCCTCTTCCCTCTTGCCCCTCCATCACTACCTACTCTTCTTCCCCTCCCCTCTTGCCCCTCCATCACTACTTACTCTTCTTCCTCTTCCCTCTTGCCCCTATATCACTACCTACTCTTCTTCCCCTCAACTCTTGCCCCTGCATCACTACCTACTCTTCTTCCCCTTCCCTCTTGCCCCTCCATCACTACCTATCTTCTTCCTCTCCTCTCTTGCCCCTCCATCACTACTTACTCTTCTTCCCCTTCCCTCTTGCCCCTGCATCACTACCTACTCTTCTTCCCCTTCCCTCTTGCCCCTCCATCACTACCTACTCTTCTTCCCCTCAACTCTTGCCCCTCCATCACTACTTACTCTTCTTCCCCTTCCCTCTTGCCCCTCCATCACTACCTATCTTCTTCCTCTCCTCTCTTGCCCCTCCATCACTACTTACTCTTCTTCCCCTTCCCTCTTGCCCCTCCATCGCTACCTACTCTTCTTCCCCTTCCCTCTTGCCCCTCCATCACTACCTATCTTCTTCCCCTCCCCTCTTGCCCCTCCATCACTACTTACTCTTCTTCCCCTTCCCTCTTGCCCCTCCATCACTACCTATCTTCTTCCTCTCCTCTCTTGCCCCTCCATCACTACTTACTCTTCTTCCCCTTCCCTCTTGCCCCTCCATCGCTGCCTACTCTTCTTCCCCTTCCCTCTTGCCCCTCCATCACTACCTATCTTCTTCCTCTCCCCTCTTGCCCCTCCATCACTACTTACTCTTCTTCCCCTTCCATCTTGCCCCTCCATTAGTACCTACTCTTCTTCCCCTTCCCTCTTGCCCCTCCATCACTACCTACTCTTCTTCCCCTCCCCTCTTGCCCCTCCATCACTACCTACTCTTCTTCCCCTCCCCTCTTGCCCCTCCATCACTACCTACTCTTCTTCCCCTTCCCTCTTGCCCCTCCATCACTACCTACTCTTCTTCCCCTCCCCTCTTGCCCCACCATCACTACCTACTCTTCTTCCCCTCCCCTCTTGCCCCTCCATCACTACCTACTCTTCTTCCCCTTCCCTCTTGCCCCTCCATCACTACTTACTCTTCTTCCCCTTCCCTCTTGCCCCTCCATTAGTACATACTCTTCTTCCCCTTCCCTCTTGCCCCTCCATCACTACCTACTTTTCTTCCCCTTCCCTCTTGCCCCTCCATCACTACCTACTCTTCTTCCCCTTCCCTCTTGCCCCTCCATCACTACCTACTCTTCTTCCCCTCCCCTCCTGCCCCTCCATCACTACTTACTCTTCTTCCCCTTCCCTCTTGCCCCTCCATTAGTACATACTCTTCTTCCCCTTCCCTCTTGCCCCTCCATCACTACCTACTTTTCTTCCCCTTCCCTCTTGCCCCTCCATCACTACCTACTCTTCTTCCCCTTCCCTCTTGCCCCTCCATCACTACCTACTTTTCTTCCCCTTCCCTCTTGCCCCTCCATCACTACCTACTCTTCTTCCCCTTCCCTCTTGCCCCACCATCACTACCTACTCTTCTTCCCCTCCTCCCTTGCCCCTCCGTCACTACCTACTCTTCTTCCCCTCCCCTCCTGCCCCTCCATCACTATTTACTCATCTTCCCCCTCTCCATCCTCCACCATCACGACCCTCATTTCCTACTCCCCTCTCCCTTGTCTCCAACTCTTTACCTCCCTTCCTTGCCCCGACACTATTCCCGCCACCACAACCGTCTACCCCATCACCACCACACCAACAACCACCACCACTACCACCAGCCAACAACCACCATCACTACCATCAGCCAACAACCACCATCACTAGCACCAGCCAACAACCACCTCCACTACCACCAGCCAACAACCACCACCACTACCACCAGCCAACAACCACCACCACCATTCTAAGGTAACTCACCCCGTCACTGGTGCCAAGCCAAAACTTGTCTGGAAGTTCTATCCTGCTAAGACATTTCCTACACACACACACACACACAGAAGGAGTAGAGGGGGAGGAGGGGTTGCACTGCTCATAAAACACCAATGGGGATTTGAGGAAATGGAAGGCATGGACATGATTGGAGAAAGAGACTACATTGTAGGTACAATTCAGTCCGGAGAACATAAAGTAGTCATTGGAGTGATGTATAACCCACCACAGAACTGCAGGAGGCCAAGAGAGGAGTACGAAGAAAACAACAGGGTGATGGTGGACACACTGGCTGAGGTGGCAAGAAGAGCTCACTCGAGCAGAGCAAAGCTACTGGTAATGGGCGATTTCAACCACAGGGAGATCGACTGGGAAAACCTGGAGCCACATGGGGGTCCCGAAACATGGAGAGCAAAGATGATGGATGTGGTACTTGAAAACCTCATGCATCAACATGTCAGGGACACAACCAGAGAGAGAGGGGAGGATGAGCCAGCAAGACTGGATCTTGTGTTCACCCTGAGCAGTTCAGACATCGAGGACATCACTTACGAGAGGCCCCTTGGAGCTAGCGATCATGTGGTTCTGAGTTTTGACTATATAGTAGAGTTACAAGTGGAGAAGGGAACAGGAACTGAAGGGGACAGGCCAAACTACAAAAGGGGGGACTACACAGGTATGAGAAACTTCCTGCAGGAGGTTCAGTGGGACAGAGAAATGGTAGGAAAATCAGTAAACGAGATGATGGAATATGTGGCAACAAAGTGCAAGGAGGCAGAGGAAAGTTTTGTTCCCAAGGGAAACAGAAATAATAGGAAGACCAAGACGAGTCCTTGGTTTACCCGAAGGTGTAGGGAGGCAAAAGCTAAGTGCAACAGAGAATGGAAAAGGTACAGGAGGCATAGGACCCAGGAAAACAAGGAGATTAGTAGAAGAGCCAGAAACGAGTATGCACAGATAAGGAGGGAGGCCCAGAGACAGTATGAAAACGACATAGCATCGAAAGTCAAATCTGACCCGAAACTGCTGTATAGCCACATTAGGAAGAAGACAACAGTCAAGGACCAGGTGATAAGGCTGAGGAAAGAAGGTGGGGAACTCACAAGAAACGATCAAGAGGTATGTGAGGAGCTCAACACGAGATTTAAGGAAGTATTTACAGTAGAGACAGGAAGGACTCTGGGGGGACAGACCAGATGGGGACACCAACAAGGAATACACCAACAAGTGTTGGACGACATACATACAGATGAGGAGGAGGTAAAGAAACTGCTAAGGGACATCGATACCTCAAAGGCAATGGGACCGGACAACATCTCTCCATGGGTCCTTAGAGAGGGAGCAGATATGTTGTGTGTACCACTTACCACAATCTTCAACACATCCCTGGAAACTGGGCAACTACCTGAGGTATGGAAGACAGCAAATGTAGTTCCCATTTTCAAAAAAGGAGACAGAAAAGAGGCACTAAACTATAGACCTGTGTCATTGACACACACACACACACACACACATATATTCCGACATCTTAATAAGGAGTCGTCCAGAGCCCTGTACACTGTACGTCAGGCCTATATTGGAGTATGTGGTACCAGTCTGAAATCTACACCTGGTCAAGCACGTCAAGAAATTAGAGAAAGTGCAAACGTTTGCAACAAGACTAGTCCCGACTCTAAGGGGTATGTCGTACGAGAAGTTAAGGGAAATCCACCTGACGATACTGGAGGACAGGAGAGATGGGGGGACATGATAACGACATATAAAATACTGAGAGGAATTGATAAGGTGGATTGGGACAGGATGTTTCATAGATGGGACACAACTGAATGCTGAAGACTCATCAGATGAGTTGCAGGGATGTTAGGAAGTATTTCTTCAGTCACAGAGCTGTCAGGAAGTGGAACAAGCTGGAGTGTGATGTAGTGGAGGCAGGAACCATACATAGCTTTAAGAGGTATGATAAAGCTCATGGAGTAGGGACAGAGTGGATCTAGTAACGACCAGTGAAGAAGTGGGGCCAAGAGCTATGAATCGACCTCTGCAACCACAAATAGGTGACTACACACACACACACACACACACACACACCAGTGAAGAGGCGGGCCCAGGAGCTGGGTATCGACCCCTGCAACCATAATTAGGTGAGTACACCACAACTGCATCTCAACACACTAGTCTTGACAGGTTCCCGGTGACAGTTTCTTCCCACGTCTGGTATCTTTTCAACTGCCTTTTTTTCGAGTTAGATTACGTTAGAGCAGGTTAGGTTCGTTTTCTTTAGGTTATTTAGTAAGATTAATTAACCAAAGATACAAATAAGTACTTAGGATAACCCAAAAAATTCTAAGTGACTTATTTCCACTGGGGCTGTGTTAACTTACGTTAAACTCGTTTAGGTTTTATAAACCTATTACAACATATTTTTAACAACATATAACAAATTAAAACAGTGGCGGGACACGTCAGGAAATGCAATGAGAGAGGGCGCAATCAGGAAACGTTTAAATCTGCACGAGTCTCTCTCTTGGTGCTGCGAAAATGATTTGTAAGTGAAGACTCGTGTACAATATGCCGCGACAAACTTCCTTCTTCTCCGAGATGAAGATGCTGGAACTGGAAGTAGTAGGTAGGGGGGAGAAGTTGCATAAGAAACAGAAAGGGGATTGCAGCAAGGTAATATTGGTATTTAGTAATAGTACTAGTAGAGCAGTAGCAGTAGAAGAAGAGGGTCCGACAGTCACGAAACAGGCACACGGAGGCACATGATTTCTTCTGAAAGGAAGAAGTCACGATGTCCAAGGACTCAACTGAGGACTGAGGATGGATCAAGAAACACTCATCCCAACCACAGATGTACAGGTTGGAGAAGGTTGGCAGGTAGCAGGAGCCCCGAAGCCCTGGAGGAGACACAATGTTTCCTTGCCTCAGATCGGGAAAGCCAAGCCATCTGCAGGCAACAAATTCAGGTTGATAAATAAAGGACACCACGACACCCCATAGTCTACTATAATCCACCTCGAGAAGAAATATGGCCTGAAGATATCAGTGTCTCTATATCTGCAAGGGGAGTTTATTCTCACTCCCCAAAACAGAGTCCTATGAAGTACTGTAGATGAACGACCTCAATTCACCACTTGTTCTAGTAGAATTAAAATCCATAGAGCGGGTAACAAAAGGCGTACTAATGCGCTATCCATTAGACATGCCTCTCGATGCAATCCATAGTAACAAAAACATTCTGAAAGTTGAGCAGTTCCGAGCCAAAAAGGACGGCAGTGTACGTACGAGGCAGGTCTTGATCCAACAGAGAGGACCTCTCCCAGCTCAACTGGAACTCGGTTGCTGGGGAAAATACCAGGTTAGGACCACCCAGAACCTTTGAAGTGCTTCAGGTGCCAGAGGTATAATCACCTCAGTGTCCGATATCAATTTCAGGAAATATGCGGCGTCTGTAGTGGGCCTCACCCGACCAAGGACTGCTTGGATAAACTGAAAAAAAGGTGAAGCTATGAAACCTAGATGCCCAAACCGCGGCAAGAAGCATCATGCTTGGAACCTGCACTGCCCGGAGAGCCTCCGCCGTGTCAAGGCAGCAGGGAAAACTCTGGTTATCCATCCCTCAGCATCAAACAGAGCCCTCACCACTGAGCAGCATCTTCGTTCAGAGAGGCTACAGCAACACGGGATCCAGGGCGACAGCGGTGAAGCCGAAGAAGCATCAGTGATGGGTCGCGTTTTTGCTCAGCCAGCTTCCAATACTCAAACGCCACCCGACAACGGCAGCCAATGGGCCCCATGCCGCAGGAAAATACTACAGTCAAAGCATCAACCGTAGTACCACAACAGCCATCAGTTAGCAATACTGTAGTCCAAGAGAGCAGACCAGGACATCCCATATTACCTGAGCCATCAAATAACGTCAACGATCACGTACTTCACCGATATCATATTTGACCTGATAGACTCAGAGGAAAACAGAGAGACATTCAGAACTATTGTGAAGACCTTCATGAACATATGCATGATGGACAAAACAGAGTCCATTTGCAATTTTACCCGACCACGCAACACAGGACCCAGAAATAATGATGGGAGGTGGGGGGGGGCTGATGGCCTCGGCCAACTGTTGTACATAAAATGTTTTGCCGTGGATTACACAGGTACTACATCAAGACCCTGATCACAGCCACAGAACAGCTGAATTATATCGACATCCAGATCCTCAGGATCCTCTTAGGATTAAGACCCGTGTCAGGACGCAGTTCCTGACGAATCAGTCAATACAAGTGGAAGTGGATGTTCATGTTCATGTAGGTTTGCCAGGACGGGTCCTGGCCCAAGTTTTCTCCATAAGGTGACCCGGCAGTGACTCCCAGTGGAATGTCGGAGTTTGTACAAGTGATGTACTGTTTATAGCCTTATGCCGGGGGCAGCTCAATTACAAAGGCACGGTGAGTCTTACAACTTCAGTTGAGCCATTCTTGGCACTCAGCCAGCAGCCCGAGTGCCAAAACGACTCAGGAGATTCTCTGGAAGGGTATTGAACTCCTGACGTCTGACAGAACTATGAGTAGAAGTGGATAGAGTCAAAGTCAAATGACGCTGTTTCCTTGGGTTGCGAAACCTGAGTGAGTGTGAGTTGGACCTGTCTAGCATGAGCCAGTGTTCCCTCAGTCTTGTGTTCTCACATTCCCCAGGACAAGCATTAATCACCCTGACAACCTATGTTGAAAATTGTATAAAATAACGACAAGTTGATGATTAAGACAAATGTTCAACAGTCGGGTATCGTCACTCTGAAACGTTTCGCCTACACAGTAGACTTCTTCAGTCGAGTACAGAAAAGTGAGCAAAGCAGTAGAAATGTGAAGACGATGTAATCAGTCCATCACCCTTGAAGACGTAGTTTTGAGGTTGTCAGTCCCTCAGCCTGGAGAAGAGTTCTGTTTCATGCTTAGGGACTGATAACCTCAAAACTACGTCTTGAAGGATGATGGACTGATTACATCCTCTTCACATCTTTTCTGTACTCGACTGAAGAAACCTACTGTGTAGGCGAAACGTTTCGGAATAAAGATACCTGACTGTTGCACATGTCTCAAGAAATCGTAATGACACGATTGCAAATAAACCATACCCCCGGCCGGGATTGAACCCGCGATCGTGTCATTACGATTTCTTGAGTCATGTTGACGGCAGTGAAGGGACTTGAGCTAGAGTTCGTCACGGCCACGCTAGCTGGAGATTCGTCTGTAAAAACTTGCATTTGTGGACACAGTGGTGCCTGTGCTAACCTTCCTATGGTGTAGAAATATACCTAGTTGGATGAATCTTATTGTGGCTAGCTGGTCTAGTGGCTAACGCGACGGGCTGGAGTTTTGAGACTCTATGACCGCGGGTTCAATCCCGGCCGGGGGTATGGTTTTGTTGCACATGTGTCTTACTTATCAACCTGTCGGTATTGTTTAACATTTTCATATTGCGTGCTGATTTTTGACTGATTTAAATCCTTGTTTTTCAAGATTAGGTTAAATTATGTTAGTTTAGGTTAAAGTTAAAGTTATGTTAGTTAGGTTAAAGTTTTGCTCAGTTATGTTAGTTTACGTTGAAGTTATGTTAGGTTAGGTTAAAGTTATGGTAAGTTATGTTAGTTTAGATTAAATTTATGATGTGTTAAAAGAACATAAGAAAGAAGGAACACTGCAACAGGCCTACTGACCCATGCGGAGCAGGTCCATATCCCCCCCCCTGGATTAGCCCAATGACCTACCCAGTCTGGTCACCTCCACTCAAGGAAGGAGCACTGCACCAGACCCAGCAGCACAAGCTAGTCAGGTCCAACTCACGCCCACCCACACCCACTCATGTATTTATCTAACCTATTTTTAAAACTACACAACGTTTTAGCCTCAATAACTGTACTCGGGAGTTTGTTCCACTCATCCACAACTCTATTACCAAACCCGTGCTTTCCTATATCCTTCCTGAATCTGAATTTTTCCAACTTGAAGCCATTGCTGCGAGTCCTGTCTTGGCTGGAAATTTTCAGTACGCTATTTACATCCCCTTTATTTATTCCTATTATGCTAGTTTAGGTTAAAGTTATGCTAAGTTAGGTTAGTTTAGGTTAAAGTTATGCTAAGTTAGGTTAGTTTAGGTTAAAGTTATGCTGTTAGGTTAGTTTAGGTTAAAGTTATGCTAAGTTAGGTTAGTTTAGGTTAAAGTTATGCTAAGTTAGGTTAGTTTAGATTAAAGTTATGCTAAGTTAGGTTAGTTTAGGTTAAAGTTATGCTAAGTTAGGTTAGTTTAGGTTAAAGTTATGCTAAGTTAGGTTAGTTTAGGTTAAAGTTATGCTAAGTTAGGTTAGTTTAGGTTAAAGTTATGCTAAGTTAGGTTAGTTTAGGTTAAAGTTATGCTAAGTTAGGTTAAAGTTATGCTAAGTTAGGTTAGTTTAGGTTAAAGTTATGCTAAGTTAGGTTAGTTTAGGTTAAAGTTATGCTAAGTTAGGTTAGTTTAGGTTAAAGTTATGCTAAGTTAGGTTAAAGTTATGCTAAGTTAGGTTAGTTTAGGTTAAAGTTATGCTAAGTTAGGTTAGTTTAGGTTAAAGTTATGCTAAGTTAGGTTAGTTTAGGTTAAAGTTATGCTAAGTTAGGTTAAAGTTATGCTAAGTTAGGTTAGTTTAGGTTAAAGTTATGCTAAGTTAGGTTAGTTTAGGTTAAAGTTATGCTAAGTTAGGTTAGTTTAGGTTAAAGTTATGCTAAGTTAGGTTAGTTTAGGTTAAAGTTATGCTAAGTTAGGTTAGTTTAGGTTAAAGTTATGGTAAGTACACACCTTGTGTGAATTTCAGCGCTCTTATACAAGAGGATGAACAGTGATACACCGGGTGATCTAGTCTATCCTGCGATGTTTTGTTTACATAAATCAATTTTACGGGCTTAGAGCTGTTATCCTACCTCAGCTTATCTTAAAGCCCAGCCTTATCTAGTAGTGTAGATAAATAGTTCAGAGAACCGTTAGGATGACGAATTAGACAAATAATAATAATAATAATAATAATAATAATAATAATAATAATAATAATAATAATAATAATAATAATAATAATAATAATAATAATAATAATAATCTGTATTTCTATGAGTACATGTACAAGGTATACAGGTCTAGCTGTATGTAGAACATTTCGGGCAAATTAGGCCAATGTTGTCCCAGAATGCGACCCACACCAGTCAATTAGCACCCAGTTACCTATTTTACTGCTAGGTGAACATGGACAGTAGGAAACACGTCCTAATATTTCCACCCGTACTAAAGATCGAACTTTATCAGGTCAGGTGCTCGACTTTGTTGCTCTCTGTGTAGAGCTTTACCAGGGAAATCACTTGATAACGTTTCGCTCTGTGTAGAGCTTTATCAAGTCAATCACCTGACTTGATGACGTTTCGCTCTGTGTAGAGCTTTACCAAGTCAATCACTTGACTTGATAAAGCTCTACATGGTGATATGTTGTCCCAAAAAGAGTTTGTTTAGCACGTGTGTCGGTTGGTAAATTAGACACTTATGCAACACTTCGGTATATTTATTTGGAAACGTTTCGCCAGCCAGTGGCTTCCTCAATCTAATGCAGAGAAAGATGGAAGATGAGCAGGAGTTTGAGGTAATCAGTCCCTCAGCCTGGAGTCGATGTGTCCAGTCCATCAATCTTGATAAATATGCAGAATACTCGCGGAGATGGAGCTTATATACTGCAGTCAGATGAGGCAGAGCAGTAGTAGACGGAGTTACCAGTGGAGAAACTTCACAAGTGGAAGTAAGTCGGGACTGTAGGTTAGACAAGCTTTGAAGGAGCAGTAGTAGACGGAGTTACCAGTGGAGAAACTTCACAAGTGGAAGTAAGTCGGGACTGTAGGTTAGACAAGCTTTGAAGAAATACACAAATAACCTGCACACAGGAGAGACAAGTTTATGACGACGCTTTGGTCTGACTTGGACTTAGCTCACACGCTGAGGTCCGTGGTTCGATCCCTGGTACGGGTAGGAACATTAGGACGTGTTTCCTAAAGACACCTGCTGTCCATGTTCATCTAGCAGTAAAATAGGTACGTGGGTGTTAATCGACTAGTGTGGGTCGCATCCTGGGACAAAATTGAACTAATTTGCCCGAAATGGTCAGCATAACAAATGGCTTTCTATATAGTAGTATGTCAGTGATGTCTGTATACCTTGTACATGTACTTGTAGTAAATAATTATATTATTATTATTATTTACAAGTCACACTCCCTTTGTGTCTCCTTTACCACTAAAATTATTCCTCCTATTTTCTACTACCACTACTTCTACTATTACTACTGCTACTACATCTTTCACTACCACTGATACTTCTACTACTACTACTACTACTTTCACTACTAGCATTACCTCTACCACTACTTTTCCACTTCCTTCTTCCTCTCTCTGTCCCGTCCCTGTCCTCCTTTCTTATATATACTGGCTCCCTCACCTTCGTGTATTATTGTGACTTGTAAATGGCCCAAGTCGGACCGAAACGTCGTCGTAAAGTTTGTCTCTCTTATGTGCGGGTTAGGTGTGTATTGTTGCAGTCACGGTATTGTGCCGTCTCTTCTTTACTGAAGAATTACCTGTACCAACATGTTGCTCTCTCACACCTTGTGCATAAATATTTAACAAAAACTGACACGTTCATCGTTTGTTTTAACATGTCTTTTTTTTTTCCAACTTGTCGTTTTTCCAAATTTTCTAAAATTTATAAACTTGTCGTTTTTCTAAAATTTCTAAATTTACCAATTTGTCAATTTTCTAAACCTTTATTCACAACTTGTGTTGGTCACTGATCCCCTCGGGACAAAATAACACTGCTGGTCCACCTGGCACTGCTGGTCCACCTGACACTGCTGGTCCACCTGGCACTGCTGGTCCACTTGGCACTGCTGGTCCACCTGACACTGTTGGTCCACCTGACACTGCTGGTCCACCTGACACTGCTGGTCCACCTGGCACTGCTGGTCCACCTGACACTGCTGGTCCACCTGACATTGCTGGTCCACCTGACACTGTTGGTCCACCTGACACTGCTGGTCCACCTGACACTGCTGGTCCACCTGACACTGTTGGTCCACCTGACACTGCTGGTCCACCTGACACTGCTGGTCCACCTGGCACTGCTGGTCCACCTGACACTGCTGGTCCACCTGACACTGCTGGTCCACCTGACACTGCTGGTCCACCTGACACTGCTGGTCCACCTGACACTGCTGGTCCACCTGGCACTGCTGGTCCACCTGACACTGCTGGTCCACCTGGCACTGCTGGTCCACCTGACACTGCTGGTCCACCTGACACTGCTGGTCCACCTGACACTACTGGTCCACCTGACATTGCTGGTCCACCTGGCACTGCTGGTCTACCTGGCACTGCTGGTCCACCTGACACTGCTGGTCCACCTGGCACTGCTGGTCCACCTGACATTGCTGGTCCACCTGACACTGCTGGTCCACCTGACACTGCTGGTCCACCTGACACTGCTGGTCCACTTGGCACTGCTGGTCCACTTGGCACTGCTGGTCCACCTGACACTGCTGGTCCACCTGACACTGCTGGTCCACCTGACACTGCTGGTCCACCTGACACTGCTGGTCCACTTGGCACTGCTGGTCCACTTGGTACTGCTGGTCCACCTGACACTGCTGGTCCACCTGACACTGCTGGTCCACCTGACACTGCTGGTCCACCTGACACTGCTGGTCCACCTGACACTGCTGGTCCACATGACACTGCTGGTCCACCTAGCACTGCTGGTCCACCTGACACTGCTGGTCCACCTGACACTGCTGGTCCACCTGACACTGCTGGTCCACCTGACACTGCTGGTCCACCTGACACTGCTGGTCCACCTGGCACTGCTGGTCCACCTGACACTGCTGGTCCACCTGACACTGCTGGTCCACCTGACACTGCTGGTCCACCTGACACTGCTGGTCCACCTGGCACTGCTGGTCCACCTGACACTGCTGGTCCACTTGGCAATGCTGGTCCACTTGGCACTGCTGGTCCACTTGGTACTGCTGGTCCACCTGACACTGCTGGTCCACTGACACTGCTGGTCCACCTGACACTGCTGGTCCACCTGGCACTGCTGGTCCACCTGACACTGCTGGTCCACCTGACACTGCTGGTCCACCTGACACTGCTGGTCCACCTGACACTGCTGGTCCACCTGACACTGCTGGTCCACCTGGCACTGCTGGTCCACCTGGCACTGCTGCTCCACCTGACACTGCTGGTCCACCTGACACTGCTGGTCCACCTGGCACTGCTGGTCCACCTGGCACTCCTGGTCCACCTGGCACTGCTGGTCCACCTGACACTGCTGGTCCACTTGGCACTGCTGGTCCACTTGGCACTGCTGGTCCACCTGGCACTGCTGGTCCACTTGGCACTGCTGGTCCACCTGGCACTGCTGGTCCACCTGGCACTGCTGCTCCACCTGACACTGCTGGTCCACCTGACACTGCTGGTCCACCTGGCACTGCTGGTCCACCTGGCACTGCTGGTCCACCTGGCACTCCTGGTCCACCTGGCACTGCTGGTCCACCTGACACTGCTGGTCCACTTGGCACTGCTGGTCCACTTGGCACTGCTGGTCCACCTGGCACTGCTGGTCCACCTGGCACTGCTGGTCCACTTGGCACTGCTGGTCCACCTGACACTGCTGGTCCACTTGGCACTGCTGGTCCACCTGGCACTGCTGGTCCACTTGGTACTGCTGGTCCACTTGGTACTGCTGGTCCACCTGACACTGCTGGTCCACCTGACACTGCTGGTCCACCTGACACTGCTGGTCCACCTGACTGCTGGTCCACTTGGCACTGCTGGTCCACTTGGCACTGCTGGTCCACTTGGCACTGCTGGTCCACCTGACACTGCAGGTCCACCTGACAATGCTGGTCCACTTGGTACTGCTGGTCCACCTGACACTGCTGGTCCACTTGGCACTGCTGGTCCACTTGGCACTGCTGGTTCACATGACACTGCTGGTCCACCTGGCACTGCTGGCCCACCTGGCACTGCTGGTCCACTTTGCACTGCTAGTCTACCTGGCACTGCTTGTCCACCTGACACTGCTGGTCCACCTGACACTGCTGGTCCACCTGACACTGCTGGTCCACCTGGCACTGCTGGTCCACCTGACACTGCTGGTCCACCTGACACTACTGGTCCACCTGACACTGCTGGTCCACCTGGCACTACTGGTCCACCTGACACTGCTGGTCCACCTAACACTGCTGGTCCACCTGACACTGCTGGTCCACCTGACACTGCTGGTCCACCTGACACTGCTGGTCCACCTGGCACTGCTGGTCTACCTGACACTGCTAGTCCACCTGACACTGCTGGTCCACCTGACACTGCTGGTCCACATGACACTGCTGGTCCATCTGACACTGCTGCTCCACCTGACACTGATGGTCCACCTGACACTGCTGGTCCACCTGACACTGCTGGTCCACCTGACACTGCTGGTCCACCTGACACTGCTAGTCCACCTGACACTGCTGGCCCACCTGACACTGCTGGTCCAGCTGACACTGCTGGTCCATCTGGCACTGCTGGTCCACCTGGCACTGCTGGTCCACCTGACACTGCTGGTCCACCTGACACTGCAGGTCCACCTGACACTGCTGGTCCACCTGACACTGCTGGTCCACCTGACACTACTGGTCCACCTGACACTGCTGGTCCACCTGACACTGCTGGTCCACCTGACACTGCTGGTCCACCTGGCACTGCTGGTCCACCTGACACTGCTGGTCCACCTGACACTGCTGGTCCACCTGGCACTGTTGGTCCACCTGACACTGCTGGTCCACCTGACACTGCTGGTCCACCTGACACTACTGGTCCACCTGACACTGCTGGTACACCTGACACTGCTGCTCCACCTGACACTGTTGGTCCACCTGACACTACTGGTCCACCTGACACTGCTGGTCCACCTGACACTGCTGGTCCACCTAACACTGCTGGTCCACCTGACACTGCTGGTCCACCTGACACTGCTGGTCCACCTGACACTGCTAGTCCACCTGACACTGCTGGTCCACCTGACACTGCTGGTCCACCTGACACTGCTAGTCCACCTGACACTGTTGGTCCACCTGACACTGCTGGTCCACCTGACACTGCTGGTCCACCTGACACTGCTGGTCCACCTGACACTGCTGGTCCACCTGACACTGCTGGTCCACCTGACACTGCTGGTCCACCTGACACTGCTGGTCCACCTGACACTGCTGGTCCACCTGACACTGCTGGTCCACCTGACACTGTTGGTCCACCTAACACTGCTGGTCCACCTGACACTGCTGGTCCACCTGACACTGCTGGTCCACCTGACACTGCTGGTCCACCTGACACTGCTGGTCCATCTGACACTGCTAGTCCACCTGACACTGTTGGTCCACCTGACACTGCTGGTCCACCTGACACTGCTAGTCCACCTGACACTGCTGGTCCACCTTACACTGCTGGTCCACCTGACACTGCTGGTCCACCTGACACTGCTGGTCCACCTGACACTGCTGGTCCACCTGACACTGCTGGTCCACCTGACACTGTTCTGTCAAACATAACATATTTTAAATACTACTATTACTACTACTACGACTACTACTATTATTACTACGACTACTATTATTACTACGACTACTACTATTATTACTACGACTACTACTATTATTACTACGACTACTACTATTATTACTACGACTACTACTATTATTACTACGACTACTACTATTATTACTACGACTACTACTATTATTACTACGACTACTATTACTACTACGACTACTATTATTACTACTACTACTATTATTACTACGACTACTACTATTATTACTACGACTACTATTACTACTACGACTACTATTATTACTACGACTACTACTATTACTACTAGAACTACTACCACGACTACTACTACTAATAATAACAATGATATTATTATTATTATTATTATTATTATTATTATTATTATTATTATTATTATTATTATTATTATCATCGGTGAATTAGTATAATTATTATATTGTTGAGATTATTTTGGTCAAGTTTGGAGTTAGTGTCGTTGCGGAGTAGGTCAAGTTAGTGAAGTCTGGTTAAAAAGCTGTGCAGAGTTCCACTTATTGCAACAAGTGGTGAGGTGAATGACCTGAGAGCTGCTAGTGGGGGAGGGAATGAGTGGGGGTGGAGAGAAAGAGGGGGAAGAAGAGTAGTGGATGGTAGATTGGGAGGGGAGGATCGTGGAGTGGGAGGGATGGGGAGATAGAGGGAAAGGAGGAGGAGGGAGGGAAGAAGGGTAGTGGATGGTAGATTGGGAGGGGAGGATCGTGGAGTGGGAGGGATGGGGAGATAGAGGGAAAGGAGGAGGAGGGAGGGAAGAAGGGTAGTGGATGGTAGATTGGGAGGGGAGGATCGTGGAGTGGAAGGGATGGGGAGATAGAGGGGAAGGAGGAGGAGGGGGGAAGAAGGGTAGTGGATGGTAGACTGGGAGGGGGAGAGGGGGAGGATCGTGGAGTGGTAGGGATGGAAGGGGAGGTGGTGGAGAGAAGGAAGTGGAGGAGAGGGGAGGAGTTGGAGGGAGGAGAGGCAGAAGTGGAGGAGAGGGGAGGAGTAGGAGGGAGGAGAGGCAGAAGGAAGAATGGGAGGGAGAGGTGAACTGGGAGCAGAAATGGAGTTGGGAGTGGGGGGTGGAGTGGGGGTGGGGAATGGGTGGTGGAGTGGGGTGGAGAGTAGGTGGTGGAGTGGGGGGTGGGGAGTGGGTGGTGGAGTGGGGGTGGAGAGTGGGTGGTGGAGTGGGGGTGGGGAGTGGGTGGTGGAGTGGGGGGTGGGGAGTGGGTGGTGAAGTGGGGGTAGGGAGTGGGTGGTGGAGTGGGGGTGGGGAGTGGGTGGTGGAGTGGGGGTGGTGGAGTGGGAGTGGTGGAGTGGGGGTGGGGGAGTGGGAGTGGTGGAGTGGGGGTGGGGGAGTGGGAGTGGTGGAGTGGGGGTGGGGGAGTGGGAGTGGTGGAGTGGGGGTGGTGGAGTGGGAGTGGGGGAGTGGGGGTGGAGAGTGGGTGGTGGAGTGGGGGTGGGGAGTGGGTGGTGGAGTGGGGTGGAGAGTGGGTGGTGGAGTGGGGGTGGAGAGTGGGTGGTGGAGTGGGGGTGGGGAGTGGGTGGTGGAGTGGGGGTGGGGGTTGGTTGGGGGAGTGGGGGTGGAGAGTGGGTGGTGGAGTGGGGGTGGGGAGTGGAGTGGGGGTGGGGAGTGGGTGGTGGAGTGGGGGTGGAGAGTGGGTGGTGGAGTGGGGGTGGGGAGTGGGGGTGGGGAGTGGGTGGTGGAGTGGGGGTGGAGAGTGGGTGGTGGAGTGGGGGTGGGGAGTGGGTGGTGGAGTGGGGGTGGAGAGTGGGTGGTGGAGTGGGGGTGGGGAGTGGGGGTGGGGAGTGGGTGGTGGAGTGGGGGTGGAGAGTGGGTGGTGGAGTGGGGGTGGGGAGTGGGTGGTGGAGTGGGGGTGGAGAGTGGGTGGTGGAGTGGGGGTGGGGAGTGGGTGGTGGAGTGGGGGTGGAGAGTGGGTGGTGGAGTGGGGGTGGGGAGTGGGTGGTGGAGTGGGGGTGGGTGGAGTGGGGGTGGAGAGTGGGTGGTGGAGTGGGGGTGGGGGTGGGTGGTGGTAGAAGATGGCCTACATTTGCTGTGCAGAACAGTGGAAGTGGAACATAATTGTCTGAAGTCACTACCCCCCTCCCCCTCTCTCTCCCCCAGACTCCTTTCTCCTGACATCTCTCTCTCTCTCTCTCTCCTGACATCACTACTTTTTTCTACCTCCTAACGTCAAATACTCTCCCCTCCACATGACATCACTGCTCTTGGGCCACCTGCTGACATCACTGTTCTTGGTCCACCTCTTGATATCACTTTCCTTGGTCCACCTCTTGACATCATTGCTCTTGGTCCATCTACTGACATCACTGCTCATGGTCCACCTCTTGACATCACTGCTCTTGGGCCACCTGCTGACATCACTGTTCTTAGTCCACCTCTTGACATCACTGTTCTTGGTCCACCTCTTGATATCACTTTCCTTGGTCCACCTCTTGACATCATTGCTCTTGGTCCATCTACTGACATCACTGCTCATGGTCCACCTCTTGACATCACTGCTCTTGGTCCACTTACTGACATCACTGCTCTTTGTCCGCCTCTTGACATCACTGCTCTTGGTCCACTTACTGACATCATTGCTCTTGGTCTACCTCTTGACATCACTGCTCATGGCCACTTCTTGACATCACTGCTCTTGGTCCACCTCTTGACATCACTGCTAATGGTCCACTTCTTGATATCACTGCTCTTGGTCCACCTCTTGACATCACTGATCTTGGTCCACCTCTTGACATCACTGCTAATGGTCCACTTCTTGACATCACTGCTCTTGGTCCACCTCTTGACATCACTGCTAATGGTCCACTTCTTGACATCACTGATCTTGGTCCACCTCTTGACATCACTGCTCTTGGTCCACCTCTTGACATCACTGCTAATGGTCCACTTCTTGATAACACTGCTTTTGGTCCATCTACTGACATCACTGCTCTTGGTCCACCTACTGACATCACTGTTCTTGGTCCACCTACTGACATCACTGCTCTTGGTCCACTTACTGACATCACTGCTCTTGGTCCACCTACTGACATCACTGCTCTTGGTCCACCTACTGACATCACTGCTCTTGGTCCACCTACTGACATCACTGCTCTTGGTCCACCTACTGACATCACTGCTCTTGGTCCACTTACTGACATCACTGCTCTTGGTCCACTTACTGACATCACTGCTCTGTTTACAGTTATTTACCACTGATGTCAGACTAATGAAAATAAGGTGAGAGGCTACCAGGGGCTTCAAGACTGCTAGACAATGTACAAGACTACCAGACAAGGTACAAGACTACCATACAAGGTACAAGACTACCAGACAAGGTACAAGACTACCAGACAAGGTACAAGACTACCAGACAAGGTACAAGACTACCAGACAAGGTACAAGACTACCATACAAGGTACAAGACTACCAGACAATGTACAAGACTACCAGACAAGGTACAAGACTACCAGACAAGGTACAAGACTACTAGACAATGTACAAGACTACCAGACAAGGTACAAGACTACCAGACAAGGTACAAGACTACCATACAATGTACAAGACTACCAGACAAGGTACAATACTACCAGACAAGGTACAAGACTACCAGACAAGGTACAAGACTACCAGACAAGGTACAAGACTACCAGACAAGATACAAGACTACCAGACAAGGTACAAGACTACCAGACAAGGTACAAGACTACCAGACAAGGTACAAGACTACCAGACAAGGTACAAGACTACCAGACAAGGTACAAGACTACCAGACAAGGTACAAGACTACCAGACAAGGTACAAGACTACCAGACAAGGTACAAGACTACCAGACAAGGTACAAGACTACCAGACAAGGTACAAGACTACCAGACAAGGTACAAGACTACCAGACAAGGTACAAGACTACCAGACAAGGTACAAGACTACCAGACAAGGCACAAGACTACTAGACAATGTACAAGACTACCAGACAAGGTACAAGACTACCAGACAAGGTATAAGACTACCAGACAAGGTACAAGACTACCAGACAAGGTACAAGACTACCAGACAAGCTACAAGACTACCAGACAAGCTACAAGACTACCAGACAAGGTACAAGACTACCAGACAAGGTACAAGACTACCAGACAAGCTACAAGACTACCAGACAAGCTACAAGACTACCAGACAAGCTACAAGACTACCAGACAAGCTAGAAGACTACCAGACAAGCTACAAGACTACCAGACAAGCTACAAGACTACCAGACAAGCTACAAGACTACCAGACAAGGTACAAGACTACCAGACAAGGTACAAGACTACCAGACAAGGTACAAGACTACCAGACAAGGTACAAGACTACCAGACAAGGTACAAGACTACCAGACAAGGTACAAGACTACCAGACAAGCTACAAGACTGCCAGATAAGGTACACGACTACCAGACAAGCTACAAGACTACCAGACAAGCTACAAGACTACCAAACAAGCTACAAGACTACCAGACAAGCTACAAGACTACCAGACAAGGTACAAGACTACCAGACAAGGTACAAGACTACCAGACAAGGTACAAGACTACCAGACAAGGTACAAGACTACCAGACAAGGTACAAGACTACTAGACAATGTACAAGACTACCAGACAAGGTACAAGACTACCAGACAAGGTATAAGACTACCAGACAAGGTACAAGACTACCAGACAAGGTACAAGACTACCAGACAAGCTACAAGACTACCAGACAAGCTACAAGACTACCAGACAAGGTACAAGACTACCAGACAAGGTACAAGACTACCAGACAAGCTACAAGACTACCAGACAAGCTACAAGACTACCAGACAAGGTACAAGACTACCAGACAAGGTACAAGACTACCAGACAAGGTACAAGACTACCAGACAAGGCACAAGACTACTAGACAATGTACAAGACTACCAGACAAGGTACAAGACTACCAGACAAGGTATAAGACTACCAGACAAGGTACAAGACTACCAGACAAGGTACAAGACTACCAGACAAGCTACAAGACTACCAGACAAGCTACAAGACTACCAGACAAGGTACAAGACTACCAGACAAGGTACAAGACTACCAGACAAGCTACAAGACTACCAGACAAGCTACAAGACTACCAGACAAGCTACAAGACTACCAGACAAGCTAGAAGACTACCAGACAAGCTACAAGACTACCAGACAAGCTACAAGACTACCAGACAAGCTACAAGACTACCAGACAAGCTACAAGACTGCCAGATAAGGTACACGACTACCAGACAAGCTACAAGACTACCAGACAAGCTACAAGACTACCAGACAAGCTACAAGACTACCAGACAAGGTACAAGACTACTAGACAAGCTACAAGACTACCAGACAAGCTACAAGACTACCAGACAAGCTACAAGACTACCAGACAAGGTACAAGACTACTAGACAAGCTACAAGACTACCAGACAAGCTACAAGACTACCAGACAAGCTACAAGACTACCAGACAAGGTACAAGACTACTAGACAAGCTACAAGACTACCAGACAAGCTACAAGACTACCAGACAAGCTAGAAGACTACCATACAAGCTACAAGACTACCAGACAAGCTACAAGACTACCAGACAAGTTACAAGACTACCAGACAAGCTACAAGACTGCCAGATAAGGTACACGACTACCAGACAAGCTACAAGACTACCAGACAAGCTACAAGACTACCAGACAAGCTACAAGACTACCAGACAAGCTACAAGACTACCAGACAAGGTACAAGACTACTAGACAAGCTACAAGACTACCAGACAAGCTACAAGACTACCAGACAAGCTACAAGACTACCAGACAAGGTACAAGACTACTAGACAAGCTACAAGACTACCAGACAAGCTACAAGACTACCAGACAAGCTACAAGACTACCAGACAAGGTACAAGACTACTAGACAAGCTACAAGACTACCAGACAAGCTACAAGACTACCAGACAAGCTACAAGACTACCAGACAAGGTACAAGACTACTAGACAAGCTACAAGACTACCAGACAAGCTACAAGACTACCAGACAAGGTACAAGACTACTAGACAAGCTACAAGACTACCAGACAAGCTACAAGACTACCAGACAAGCTACAAGACTACCAGACAAGGTACAAGACTACTAGACAAGCTACAAGACTACCAGACAAGCTACAAGACTACCAGACAAGGTACAAGACTACCAGACAAGCTACAAGACTACCAGACAAGGTACAAGACTACTAGACAAGCTACAAGACTACTAGACAAGCAAACTTAAGTTTAAGAGTCTGGACCAGCATCTTATACACAGATCCCCTCAAATAGTTGTGTGTGTACGTGACCACTCTGGCTGTGATTCCTACGTTGGACTACGTGGCCAGCAGTAACAGCCTGGTTGATCAGTCCCTGATCCACCGGGAGGCCTGGTCATGGAGTGGACCACTAGGGCGTTGACCCCCGGAACACCGTCCAGGTAGACTCCAGGTAAACACATACAAACACACCCACACTATGGATTATCTCCACCACCTGATGACCTTCAGGTTCAAACGAGACATTTAAAGGTCAAGAGGAAGGTCAACTATAATAAAAACACAAAATATACAGCAGTTATTTCACCTAGTATTTGCTTCCCTTGATAAGACACATATACAAGAGTCAGACTTCTACACTCACCTTCCTCACTTGTATTTACCTGGAGTTTACCTGGAGAGAGTTCCGGGGGTCAACGCCCCCGCGGCCCGGTCTGTGACCAGGCCTCCTAAGTTTCTCAACAAAAATGTACTAATAAATAAAGAGGATGATTTATACATTGTTGAGACTGACAAGTTTAATGTAGATGTTATTTTGAGAGAAAAACAAATGAGTATGAGATTAAACTGGAAGAAATAATTGTTGACTCCGATAATTCCGCTTTGCAAAACTACAGGAGAGTTGCATGATAGCTCATGGCCTTTCGTGTTGCAATGAACACATCATCAGGAGCTTGCAATGTTGCAGAAAAGAGGATGATGTCCAAGTAAACATGATCACAGGAAGTGTCTTTGCTGGAGTGCACTCCACCAAAGACACTTCCTGTGGTCATGTTTACTTGGACATCATACTCTTTTCTGCAACATTGCAAGCTCCTGATGATGTGTTCATTGCAACACGAAAGGCCATGAGCTATCGTTCAACTTCCCCCCCAGGTGGTTGCGCATCTTGAATCGCTTCTTCGCGATATTTACATACTTCACCTAAGCTAACAAATCCCATTAACAAGTTAATCATTCTTTTAATAACTAAAAACTAACAGTAAAAGTAAATGGAAACTAAAGAAGTGCCAGGTTCTCGTGGGTTTAGCGCTTCCTGTGAATATAATGATCATACTTAAAAGCCTAGCAACATGTCAGAACACGTTGAGTATGTTGCGTAGTCTACCTCCATGATGTGAAGGTGACTGATGAGTCAATGACTGAGTCTACCTCCATGATGTGAAGGTGACTGATGAGTCAATGACTAAGTCTACCTCCATGATGTGAAGGTGACTGATGAGTCAATGACTGAGTCTACCTCCATGATGTGAAGGTGACTGATGAGTCAATGACTGAGTCTACCTCCATGATGTGAAGGTGACTGATGAGTCAATGACTGAGTCTACCTCCATGATGTGAAGGTGATTGATGAGTCAATGACTAAGTCTACCTCCATGATGTGAAGGTGACTGATGAGTCAATGACTGAGTCTACCTCCATGATGTGAAGGTGACTGATGAGTCAATGACTAAGTCTACCTCCATGATGTGAAGGTGACTGATGAGTCAATGACTGAGTCTACCTCCATGATGTGAAGGTGACTGATGAGTCAATGACTGAGTCTACCTCCATGATGTGAAGGTGACTGATGAGTCAATGACTGAGTCTACCTCCATGATGTGAAGGTGACCGATGAGTCAAGGACTGAATCTACCTCCATGATGTGAAGGTGACTGATGAGTCAATGACTGAGTCTACCTCCATGATGTGAAGGTGACTGATGAGTCAATGACTGAGTCTACCTCCATGATGTGAAGGTGACTGATGAGTCAATGACTGAGTCTACCTCCATGATGTGAAGGTGATTGATGAGTCAATGACTAAGTCTACCTCCATGATGTGAAGGTGACTGATGAGTCAATGACTGAGTCTACCTCCATGATGTGAAGGTGACTGATGAGTCAATGACTGAGTCTACCTCCATGATGTGAAGGTGACTGATGAGTCAATGACTAAGTCTACCTCCATGATGTGAAGGTGACTGATGAGTCAATGACTGAGTCTACCTCCATGATGTGAAGGTGACCGATGAGTCAAGGACTGAATCTACCTCCATGATGTGAAGGTGACTGATGAGTCAATGACTGAGTCTACCTCCATGATGTGAAGGTGACTGATGAGTCAATGACTGAGTCTACCTCCATGATGTGAAGGTGACTGATGAGTCAATGACTGAGTCTACCTCCATGATGTGAAGGTGACTGATGAGTCAATGACTGAGTCTACCTCCATGATGTGAAGGTGACTGATGAGTCAAGGACTGAATCTACCTCCATGATGTGAAGGTGACTGATGAGTCAATGGCTGAGTCTACCTACATGATGTGAAGGTGACTGATGAGTCAATGACTGAGTCTACCTACATGATGTGAAGGTGACTGATGAGTCAATGACTGAGTCTACCTACATGATGTGAAGGTGACTGATGAGTCAATGACTGAGTCTACCTCCATGATGTGAAGGTGACTGATGAGTCAATGACTGAGTCTACCTCCATGATGTGAAGGTGACTGATGAGTCAATGACTGAGTCTACCTCCATGATGTGAAGGTGACTGATGAGTCAATGACTGAGTCTACCTACATGATGTGAAGGTGACTGATGAGTCAATGACTGAGTCTACCTACATGATGTGAAGGTGACTGATGAGTCAATGACTGAGTCTACCTACATGATGTGAAGGTGACTGATGAGTCAATGACTGAGTCTACCTCCATGATGTGAAGGTGACTGATGAGTCAATGACTGAGTCTACCTCCATGATGTGAAGGTGACTGATGAGTCAATGACTGAGTCTACCTCCATGATGTGAAGGTGACTGATGAGTCAATGACTAAGTCTACCTCCATGATGTGAAGGTGACTGATGAGTCAATGACTGAGTCTACCTCCATGATGTGAAGGTGACTGATGAGTCAATGACTAAGTCTACCTCCATGATGTGAAGGTGACTGATGAGTCAAGGACTGAGTCTACCTCCATGATGTGAAGGTGACTGATGAGTCAATGACTGAGTCTACCTCCATGATGTGAAGGTGACTGATGAGTCAATGACTGAGTCTACCTCCATGATGTGAAGGTGACTGATGAGTCAATGACTGAGTCTACCTCCATGATGTGAAGGTGACTGATGAGTCAATGACTGAGTCTACCTCCATGATGTGAAGGTGACTGATGAGTCAATGACTGAGTCTACCTCCATGATGTGAAGGTGACTGATGAGTCAATGACTGAGTCTACCTACATGATGTGAAGGTGACTGATGAGTCAATGACTGAGTCTACCTCCATGATGTGAAGGTGACTAATGAGTCAATGACTGAGTCTACCTCCATGATGTGAAGGTGACTGATGAGTCAATGACTGAGTCTACCTCCATGATGTGAAGGTGACTGATGAGTCAATGACTGAGTCTACCTCCACGCTGTGAAGATGACTGATGAGTCAATGACTGAGTCTACCTCCATGATGTGAAGATGACTGATGAGTCAAGGACTGAATCTACCTCCATGATGTGAAGGTGACTGATGAGTCAATGACTGAGTCTACCTCCATGATGTGAAGGTGACTGATGAGTCAAGGACTGAATCTACCTCCATGATGTGAAGGTGACTGATGAGTCAATGACTGAGTCTACCTACATGATGTGAAGGTGACTGATGAGTCAATGACTGAGTCTACCTACATGATGTGAAGGTGACTGATGAGTCAATGACTGAGTCTACCTACATGGTGTGAAGGTGACTGATGAGTCAATGACTGAGTCTACCTCCATGATGTGAAGGTGACTGATGAGTCAATGACTGAGTCTACCTCCATGATGTGAAGGTGACTGATGAGTCAATGACTGAGTCTACCTCCATGATGTGAAGGTGACTGATGAGTCAATGACTGAGTCTACCTACATGATGTGAAGGTGACTGATGAGTCAATGACTGAGTCTACCTACATGATGTGAAGGTGACTGATGAGTCAATGACTGAGTCTACCTACATGATGTGAAGGTGACTGATGAGTCAATGACTGAGTCTACCTCCATGATGTGAAGGTGACTGATGAGTCAATGACTGAGTCTACCTCCATGATGTGAAGGTGACTGATGAGTCAATGACTGAGTCTACCTCCATGATGTGAAGGTGACTGATGAGTCAATGACTAAGTCTACCTCCATGATGTGAAG